>NW_024608103.1:0-49288 GCF_018296145.1 Oncorhynchus tshawytscha
GAGACAGTAGATCTGGCTGGTCTGTCATATTATAATAGAGACAGTAGATCTAGCTGGTCTGTCATATTATAATAGAGACAGTAGATCTAGCTGGTCTGTCATATTATAATAGAGACAGTAGATCTAGCTGGTCTGTCATAATATAATAGAGACTGGTCTGTCATAATGAAATAGAGACAGTAGATCTAGCTTGTCTGTCATAATATAATAGAGAAAGTAGATCTAGCTGGTCTGTCATATTATAATAGAGACAGTAGATCTAGCTGGTCTGTCATATTATAATAGAGACAGTAGATCTAGCTGGTCTGTCATATTATAATAGAGACAGTAGATCTAGCTGGTCTGTCATAATATAATAGAGACAGTAGATCTAGCTGGTCTGTCATAATATAATAGAGACAGTAGATCTAGCTGGTCTGTCATAATATAATAGAGACAGTAGATCTAGCTGGTCTGTCATAATATAATAGAGACAGTAGATCTAGCTGGTCTGTACTGTAATATAATAGAGACAGTAGATCTAGCTGGTCTGTCATAATATAATAGAGACAGTAGATCTAGCTGGCTCTGTCATAATATAATAGAGACAGTAGATCTAGCTGGTCTGTCATATATAATAGAGACAGTAGATCTAGCTGGTCTGTCATAATATAATAGAGACAGTAGATCTAGCTGGTCTCTATAATATAATAGAGACCAGTAGATCTAGCTGGTCTGTCATAATATAATGAGAGACCAGTAGATCTAGCTGGTCTGTCATAATATAATAGAGACAGTCCAGCTAGATCTACTGTCTCTCATTATATTATGACAGACCAGCTAGATCTACTGGTCTGTATTATATAATAGAGACCAGTAGATCTGCTGGTCTGTCATTATATTATAATAGAGACAGTAGATCTACTGTCTCTATCATAATATAATAGAGACAGCTAGATCTACTGTCTCTGTCATAATATGATAGACCCAGCTAGATCTAGCTGGTCTGTCATAATATAATAGAGACAGTAGATCTAGCTGGTCTGTCATAATATAATAGAGACAGTAGATCTAGCTGGTCTGTCATAATATAATAGAGACAGTAGATCTAGCTGGTCTGTCATAATATAATAGAGACAGTAGATCTAGCTGGTCTGTCATAATATAATAGAGACAGTAGATCTAGCTGGTCTGTCATAATATAATAGAGACATAGTAGATCTAGCTGGTCTGTCATAATATAATAGAGACAGTAGATCTAGCTGGTCTGTCATAATATAATAGAGACAGTAGATCTAGCTGGTCTGTCATAATATAATAGAGACAGTAGATCTGGCTGGTCTGTCATAATATAATAGAGACAGTAGATCTAGCTGGTCTGTCATAATATAATAGAGACAGTAGATCTAGCTGGTCTGTCATAATATAATAGAGACAGTAGGTCTAGCTGTCTGTCATAATATATAGAGACAGTAGATCTAGCTGGTCTGTCATAATATAATAGAGAGACAGTAGATCTAGCTGGTCTGTCATAATATAATAGAGACAGTAGATCTAGCTGGTCTGTCATAATATAATAGAGACAGTAGATCTAGCTGGTCTGTCATAATATAATAGAGACAGTAGATCTAGCTGGTCTGTCATAATATAATAGAGACAGTAGATCTAGCTGGTCTGTCCAATAATATGAGACAGTAGATCTAGCTGGTCTGTCAAAATAATATAATAGAGACAGTAGATCTAGCTGGTCTGTCATAATATAATAGAGAGACAGTAGATCTAGCTGGTCTGTCATTTATAATAGAGACAGTAGATCTAGCTGGTCTGTCATAATATAATAGAGACAGTAGATCTGGCTGGTCTGTCATAATATAATAGAGACAGTAGATCTAGCTGTCTCTGTCATAGATCTAGCTATAATAGAGACAGTAGATCTGGTCTGGTCTGTCAATATATATAGAGACATAGAGACATAATATAAGTAGATCTAGCTGGTCTGTCATAATATAATAGAGACAGTAGATCTACCTGTCTGTCATAATATAATAGAGACAGTAGATCTAGCTGGTCTGTCATAATATAATAGAGACAGTAGATCTACCTGGTCTGTCATAATATAATAGAGACAGTAGATCTGCTGGTCTGTCATAATATAATAGAGACAGTAGATCTAGCTGGTCTGTCATAATATAATAGAGACAGTAGATCTGTGCTGGTCTCTGTCATAATATAATAGAGACAGTAGATCTAGCTGGTCTGTCATAATATAATAGAGACAGTAGATCTGCTGTCTGTCATAATATAATAGAGACAGTAGATCTAGCTGGTCTCATAATATAATAGAGACAGTAGATCTGGCTGGTCTGTCATAATATAGGAGACAGTAGATCTAGCTGGTCTGTCTATATAATATGAGAAGACAGCTAGATCTGGTCTGTATTATATAATGACAGAGACAGTAGATTTAGCTGGTCTGTCATTTTTATAATAGAGACAGTAGGTCTGATGGTCTGTCATATATAATAGAGACAGTAAATCTAGCTGGTCTTTCATAATATAGAGACAGTAATCAAGCTGGTCTGTCATAATATAATAGAGACAGTAGATCTACTGTCTGTCATAATATAATGAGAACAGTAGATCTAGCTGTCTCTGTCATAATATAGCAGACCAGAGATCTACTAGTCTGGCTGGTCTCCAATATAATATGACAGACAAGTAGTCTAGCTTCTCTCTGTCATATTACAGAGACCAGTAAATCTACTGGTCTGTCATATTATAATAGAGACCAGCTAGATCTAGCTGTCTGTATTATAATATGACAGACAGTAGATCTAGCTGGTCTGTATTATAATATGACAGACCAGCTAGATCTAGCTGGTCTGTCATATTATATTATGACAGACCAGTAGATCTACTGTCTGTCTATTATAATGACAGACCAGTAGATCTACTGTCTCTATTGTATTATGACAGACCAGCTAGATCTAGCTGGTCTCTATTATATTATGACAGACCAGTAGATCTTACTGGTCTGTCATAATATAATATTACAGACCAGTAAATGCTAGCTGTCTGTCATAATATAGTAGAGACCAGCCAGATCTACTGGTCTGTCATATTATAATAGAGACAGCCAGATCTAATGTCTATGTAATAGACAAACCAGCGTGCTTCTACACCTGCATTGCTTGCTGTTTGGGGTTTTAGGCTGGGTTTCTGTACAGCACTTTGAGATATCAGCTGATGTACGAAGGGCTATATAAATAAATTTGATTTGATTTGATTTAGATTTACTATTATATTATGACAGACCAGCTAGGTCTACTGTCTCTATTATATTATGACAGACCAGCTAGATCTACTGTCTCTGTAATATGACAGACCAGCTAGATCTACTGTCTCAATTGTATTATGACAGACCAGCTAGATCTAATGTCTCTATTATATTATGACAGACCAGCTAGATCTACTCTCTCTATTATATTATGACAGACCAGCTAGATCTACTGTCTCTGTATATATGACAGACAGCTAGATCTACTGTCTCTATTATATTATGACAGACCAGCTAGATCTATTGTGTCTATTATATTATGACAGACAATCTAGATCTACTGTCTCTATTATATTAGACAGACCAGCTAGATCTATTGTGTCTATTATATTAGAGACAGACCAGCTAGATCTATTGTGTCTATTATATTATGACAGACAAATCTAGATCTACTGTCTCTATTATATTATGACAGACCAGCTCCATGGACTGTCTCTATATTATGACAGACCAGCTATTCTACTGTCTCTATTATAATATGACAGACCAGTAGATCTACTGTCTCTATTATAATATGACAGACCAGCTAGATCTACTGTCTCTATTATATTATGACAGACCAGCTAAATCTACTGTCTCTGTAATATGACAGACCAGCTAGATCTACTGTCTCTATTATATTATGACAGACCAGCTAGATCTACTGTCTCTATTATATTATGACAGACCAGCTAGATCTACCATCTCTATTATATTATGAAAGACCAACTAGATCTACTGTCTCTATTATAATATGACAGACCAGCTAGATCTACTCTCTCTATTATAATATGACAGACCAGCTAGATCTACTGTCTCTATTATATTATGACAGACCAGCTAGATCTACTGTCTCTATTTATTATGACAGACCAGCTAGATCTAATGTCTCTGTAAAATGACAAACCAGCTAGATCTACTGTCTCTATTATATCATGACAGACCAGCTAGATCTACTGTCTCTATTATATTATGACAGACCAGCTAGATCTACTGTCTCTATTATATTATGACAGACCAGCTAGATCTACTCTCTCTATTATATTATGACAGACCAGCTAGTTCTACTGTCTCTGTAATATGACAGACCAGCTAGATCTACTGTCTCTATTATATTATGACAGACCAGCTAGATCTATTGTGTCTATTATATTATGACAGACAATCTAGATCTAATGTCTCTATTATATTATGACAGACCAGCTAGATCTACTCTCTCTATTATAATATGACAAACCAGCTAGATTTACTATTATATTATGACAGACCAGCTAGATCTACTCTCTCTATTATATTATGACAGACCAGCTAGATCTACTGTCTCTGTAATATGACAGACCAGCTAGATCTACTCTCTCTATTATAAGATGACAGACCAGCTAGATCGACTGTCTCTGTAATATGACAGACCAGCTATATCTACTGTCTCTATTATATTATGACAGACCAGCTAGATCTAATGTCTCTGTAATATGACAAACCAGCTAGATCTACTGTCTCTATTATATTATGACAGACCATCTAGATCTACTGTCTCTATTATAATATGACAGACCAGCTAGATCTACTGTCTCTATTATATTATGACAGGACAGCTAGATCTACTGTCTCTATTTTATTATGACAGACCAGCTAGATCTACTGTCTCAATTTTATTACGACAGATCAGCTAGATCTACTCTCTCTATTTTAATATGACAGACCAGCTAGATCTACTGTCTCAATTATAATATGACAGACCAGCTAGATCTACTGTCTTTATTATATTATGACAGACCAGCTAAACCCCACTGTCTCTATATATTATGACAGACCAGCTATTTTTACTGTCTCTATTATAATATGACAGACCAGCTAGATCTACTGTCTCTATTATATTATGACAGACCAGCTAGATCTACTATCTCTGTAATATGAGAGACCAGCTAGATCTACTGTCTCCATTATATTATGACAGACCAGCTAGATCTACTGTCTCTATTTCAATATGACAGACCAGCTAGATCTACTTTCTCTATTATAATATGACAGACCAGCTAGATCTAATGTCTCTATTATATTATGAAAGACCAACTAGATCTACTGTCTCTATTATAATATTACAGACCAGCTAGATCTACTGTCTCTGTAATATGACAGACCAGCTAGATCTACTGTCACAATTATATTATGACAGACCAGCTAGATCTACTGTCTCTATTATAATATGACAGACCAGCTAGATCTACTGTCTCAATTGTATTATGACAGACCACCTAGATATACTCTCTCTATTATAATATGACAGACCAGCTAGATCTACTATCTCTATTATAATATGACAGACCAGCTAGATCTACTCTCTCTATTTCATTATGACAGACCAGCTATATCTACTGTCTCTATTATATTATGACAGACCAGCTAGATGTACTTTCTCTATTTTATTATGACAGACCAGCTAGATCTACGCTCCCTATTATAATATGACAGACCAGCTAGATCTACTATCTCTATTAAAGTAAGACAGACCAGCTATATCTACTGTCTCTATTATATATGACAGACCAGCTAGATCTACTCTGAGTGTCTCTATATTATGACAGACCAGCTAGATCTACTATCTCTGTAATATGAGAGACCAGCTAGATCTACTGTCTCTATTATATTATGACAGACCAGCTAGATCTACTGTCTCTATTTCATTATGACAGACCAGCTAGATCTACTGTCTCTATTATAATATGACAGACCAGCTAGATCTAATGTCTCTATTATATTATGAAAGACCAACTAGATCTACTGTCTCTATTATAATATGACAGACCAGCTAGATCTACTGTCTCTATTATATTATGACAAACCAGCTAGATCTACTGTCTCTATTATATTATGACCGACCAGCTACATCGACTGTCTCTATATTATGACAGACCAGCTACTTTTATTGTCTCTATTATAATATGACAGACCAGCTAGATCTACTGTCTCTATTATAATATGACAGACCAGCTAGATCTACTTTCTCTATTATATTATGACAGACAAGCTTGATCTACTGTCTCTGTAATATGACAAACCAGCTAGATCTACTGTCTCTATAATATTATGACAGACCAGCTATATCTACTGTCTCTATTATATTATGACAGACCAGCTAGATGTACTGTCTCTATTTTATTATGACAGACCAGCTAGATCTACGCTCTCTATTATAATATTACAGACCAGCTAGATCTACTGTCTCTGTAATATGACAGACCAGCTAGATCTACTGTCACAATTATACTATGACAGACCAGCTAGATCTACTGTCTCTATTATAATATGACAGACCAGCTAGATCTACTATCTCTCTTATAATATGACAGACCAGCTAGATCTACTCTCTCTATTTCATTATGACAGACCAGCTATATCTACTGTCTCTATTATATTATGACAGACCAGCTAGATCTACTGTCTCTATTATATTATGACAGACCAGCTAGATCTACTGTCTCTATTTCATTATGAAAGACCAACTAGATCTACTGTCTCTATTATAATATGACAGACCAGCTAGATCTACTGTCTCTATTATATTATGATAGACCACCTAGATCTACCATCTCTATTATATTATGAAAGACCAGCTACATCGACTGTCTCTATATTATGACAGACCAGCTAGATTTACTGTCTCTATTATAATATTACAGACCAGCTAGATATACTCTCTCTATTATAATATGACAGGCCAGCTTTATCTACTGTCTCTATTATATTATGACAGACCAGCTAGATCTACTCTCTCTATTATATTATGACAGACCAGCTAGATCTACTGTCTCTGTAATATGACAGACCAGCTAGATCTACTGTCTCTATTATAATATGACAGACCAGCTAGATCTACTGTCTCTATTATATTAAGACAGACCAGCTAGATCTACTGTCTCTATTATATTTTGACAGACCAGCTAGATCTACTGTCTCTATTATATATGACAGACCAGCTAGATCTACTGTCTCTATTATATTATGACAGACCAGCTAGATCTACTGTCTCTATTATATTATGACAGACCAGCTAGATCTACTGTCTCTATTATATTATGACAGACCAGCTAGATCTACTGTCTCTATTATATTATGACAGACCAGCTAGATCTACTGTCTCTATTATATTATGACAGACCAGCTAGATCTACTCTCTCTATTATATTATGACAGACCAGCTAGTTCTACTGTCTCTGTAATATGACAGACCAGCTAGATCTACTGTCTCTATTATATTATGACAGACCAGCTAGATCTATTGTGTCTATTATATTATGACAGACAATCTAGATCTAATGTCTCTATTATATTATGACAGACCAGCTAGATCTACTGTCTCGATTATTTTATTACAGACCAGCTATATCTACTGTCTCTATTATATTATGACAGACCAGCTCCATGGACTGTCTCTATATTATGACAGACCAGCTATTTTTACTGTCTCTATTATAATATGACAGACCAGCTAGATCTACTGTCTCTATTATAATATGACAGACCAGCTAGATCTACTGTCTCTATTATATTATGACAGACCAGCTAAATCTACTGTCTCTGTAATATGACAGACCAGCTAGATCTACTGTCTCTATTATATTATGACAGACCAGCTAGATCTACTTTCTCTATTATATTATGACAGACCAGCTAGATCTACCATCTCTATTATATTATGAAAGACCAACTAGATCTACTGTCTCTATTATAATATGACAGACCAGCTAGATCTACTCTCTCTATTATAATATGACAGACCAGCTAAATCTACTGTCTCTATTATATTATAACAGACCAGCTACATCGACTGTCTCTGTAATATGACACTCCAGCTAGATCTACTGTCTCTATTATGTTATGAAAGAGCAGCTAGATCTACTGTCTCTATTATATTAAGACAGACCAGCTAGATCTACTGTCTCTATTATATTTTGACAGACCAGCTAGATCTACTGTCTCTATTATATTATGACAGACCAGCTAAATCTACTGTCTCTGTAATATGACAGACCAGCTAGATCTACTGTCTCTATTATATTATGACAGACCAGCTAGATCTACTTTCTCTATTATATTATGACAGACCAGCTAGATCTAATGTCTCTATTATATTATGAAAGACCAACTAGATCTACTGTCTCTATTATAATATTACAGACCAGCTAGATCTACTGTCTCTGTAATATGACAGACCAGCTAGATCTACTGTCACAATTATATTATGACAGACCAGCTAGATCTACTGTCTCTATTATAATATGACAGACCAGCTAGATCTACTGTCTCTATTATAATATGACAGACCAGCTAGATCTACTCTCTCTATTTCATTATGACAGACCAGCTATATCTACTGTCTCTATTATATTATGACAGACCAGCTAGATGTACTTTCTCTATTTTATTATGACAGACCAGCTAGATCTACGCTCCCTATTATAATATGACAGACCAGCTAGATCTACTATCTCTATTAAAGTAAGACAGACCAGCTAGATCTACTGTCTCTATTATATTATGACAGACCAGCTAGATCTACTGTCTCTATTATAATATTACAGACCAGCTAGATCTACTGTCTCTGTAATATGACAGACCAGCTAGATCTACTGTCACAATTATATTATGACAGACCAGCTAGATCTACTGTCTCTATTATAATATGACAGACCAGCTAGATCTACTGTCTCAAATGTATTATGACAGACCAGCTAGATCTACTGTCTCTGTAATATGACAGACCAGCTAGATCTACTGTCTCTATTATATTATGACAGACCAGCTAGATCTACTGTCTCTATTATATTATGACAGACCAGCTAGATCTACTGTCTCTATTATATTATGACAGACCAGCTAGATGTACTTTCTCTACTTTATTATGACAGACCAGCTAGATCTACGCTCCCTATTATAATATGACAGACCAGCTAGATCTACTATCTCTATTAAAGTAAGACAGACCAGCTATATCTACTGTCTCTATTATATTATGACAGACCAGCTAGATCTACTCTCTCTATTTTAATACAGACCAGCTAGATCTACTGTCTCTATTATATTATGACAGACCAGCTAGATCTATTGTCTCTTATTATAATGACAGACCAGCTAGATCTACTGTCTCTATTATATTATGACAGACCAGCTACATCGAGTGTCTCTATATTATGACAGACCAGCTAGATCTACTATCTCTGTAATATGACAGACCAGCTAGATCTACTGTCTCTATTAAATTATGACAGACCAGCTAGATCTACTATCTCTATTAAAGTAAGACAGACCAGCTATATCTACTGTCTCTATTATATTATGACAGACCAGCTAGATCTACTGTCTCTATTATAATATTACAGACCAGCTAGATCTACTGTCTCTGTAATATGACAGACCAGCTAGATCTACTGTCACAATTATATTATGACAGACCAGCTAGATCTACTGTCTCTATTATAATATGACAGACCAGCTAGATCTACTGTCTCAAATGTATTATGACAGACCACCTAGATCTACTCTCTCTATTATAATATGACAGACCAGCTAGATCTACTATCTCTATTATAATATGACAGACCAGCTAGATCTACTCTCTCTATTTCATTATGACAGACCAGCTATATCTACTGTCTCTATTATATTATGACAGACCAGCTAGATGTACTTTCTCTATTTTATTATGACAGACCAGCTAGATCTACGCTCCCTATTATAATATGACAGACCAGCTAGATCTACTATCTCTATTAAAGTAAGACAGACCAGCTATATCTACTGTCTCTATTATATTATGACAGACCAGCTAGATCTACTCTCTCTATTTTAATATGAAAGACCAGCTAGATCTACTGTCTCTATTATATTATGACAGACCAGCTAGATCTATTGTCTCTATTATAATACGACAGACCAGCTAGATCTACTGTCTTTATTATATTATGACAGACCAGCTACATCGAGTGTCTCTATATTATGACAGACCAGCTAGATCTACTATCTCTGTAATATGAGAGACCAGCTAGATCTACTGTCTCTATTATATTATGACAGACCAGCTAGATCTACTGTCTCTATTTCATTATGACAGACCAGCTAGATCTACTGTCTCTATTATAATATGACAGACCAGCTAGATCTAATGTCTCTATTATATTATGAAAGACCAACTAGATCTACTGTCTCTATTATAATATGACAGACCAGCTAGATCTACTGTCTCTATTATATTATGACAAACCAGCTAGATCTACTGTCTCTATTATATTATGACCGACCAGCTACATCGACTGTCTCTATATTATGACAGACCAGCTACTTTTATTGTCTCTATTATAATATGACAGACCAGCTAGATCTACTGTCTCTATTATAATATGACAGACCAGCTAGATCTACTTTCTCTATTATATTATGACAGACAAGCTTGATCTACTGTCTCTGTAATATGACAAACCAGCTAGATCTACTGTCTCTATAATATTATGACAGACCAGCTATATCTACTGTCTCTATTATATTATGACAGACCAGCTAGATGTACTGTCTCTATTTTATTATGACAGACCAGCTAGATCTACGCTCTCTATTATAATATGACAGACCAGCTAGATTTACTGTCTCTATTATAATATTACAGACCAGCTAGATCTACTATCTCTATTAAAGTAAGACAGACCAGCTATATCTACTGTCTCTATTTTATTATGACAGACCAGCTAGATCTACTGTCTCTATTATATTTTGACAGACCAGCTAGATCTACTGTCTCTATTATAAAATGACAGACCAGCTAGACATACTGTCACAATTATATTATGACAGACCAGCTAGATCTCCTGTCTCTATTATAATATGATAGACCAGCTAGATCTACTGTCTCTATTTTATTATGACAGACCAGCTAGATCTACTGTCTCTTTTATATTATGACAGACCAGCTAGATCTACTGTCTCTGTAATATGACAAACCAGCTAGATCTACTGTCTCTATTATATTATGACAGACCAGCTAAATCTACTGTCTCTATTATATTATGACAGACCAGCTACATCGACTGTCTCTATATTATGACAGACCAGGTAGATCTACTGTCTCTATTATAATATGACAGACCAGCTAGATCTACTGTCTCAATTTTATTATGACAGATCAGCTAGATCTACTCTCTCTATTTTAATATGACAGACCAGCTAGATCTACTGTCTCAATTATAATATGACAGACCAGCTAGATCTACTGTCTTTATTATATTATGACAGACCAGCTACATCGACGGTCTCTATATTATGACAGACCAGCTATTTTTACTGTCTCTATTATAATATGACAGACCAGCTAGATCTACTGTCTCTATTATATTATGACAGACCAGCTAGATCTACTATCTCTGTAATATGAGAGACCAGCTAGATCTACTGTCTCCATTATATTATGACAGACCAGCTAGATCTACTGTCTCTATTTCATTATGACAGACCAGCTAGATCTACTGTCTCTATTATAATATGACAGACCAGCTAGATCTAATGTCTCTATTATATTATGAAAGACCAACTAGATCTACTGTCGCTATTATAATATTACAGACCAGCTAGATCTACTGTCTCTGTAATATGACAGACCAGCTAGATCTACTGTCACAATTATACTATGACAGACCAGCTAGATCTACTGTCTCTATTATAATATGACAGACCAGCTAGATCTACTGTCTCAATTGTATTATGACAGACCACCTAGATCTACTCTCTCTATTATAATATGACAGACCAGCTAGATCTACTATCTCTCTTATAATATGACAGACCAGCTAGATCTACTCTCTCTATTTCATTATGACAGACCAGCTATATCTACTGTCTCTATTATATTATGACAGACCAGCTAGATCTACTGTCTCTATTATATTATGACAGACCAGCTAGATCTACTGTCTCTATTTCATTATGAAAGACCAGCTAGATCTACTGTCTCTATTATAATATGACAGACCAGCTAGATCTACTGTCTCTATTATATTATGATAGACCACCTAGATCTACCATCTCTATTATATTATGAAAGACCAGCTACATCGACTGTCTCTATATTATGACAGACCAGCTAGATTTACTGTCTCTATTATAATATTACAGACCAGCTAGATATACTCTCTCTATTATAATATGACAGGCCAGCTTTATCTACTGTCTCTATTATATTATGACAGACCAGCTAGATCTACTCTCTCTATTTCATTATGACAGACCAGCTAGATCTAATGTCTCTGTAATATGACAAACCAGCTAGATCTACTGTCTCTATTATATTATGACAGACCAGCTAGATCTACTGTCTCTATTATATTATGACAGACCAGATAGATCTACTCTCTCTATTATATTAAGACAGACCAGCTAGATCTACTGTCTCTATTATATTTTGACAGACCAGCTAGATCTACTGTCTCTATTATATTATGACAGACCAGCTAGATCTACTGTCTCTGTAATATGACAGACCAGCTAGATCTACTGTCTCTATTATATTATGACAGACCAGCTAGATCTAATGTCTCTGTAATATGACAAACCAGCTAGATCTACTGTCTCTATTATATTATGACAGACCAGCTAGATCTACTGTCTCTATTATATTATGACAGACCAGCTAGATCTACTCTCTCTATTTCATTATGACAGACCAGCTAGATCTACTCTCTCTATTATATTATGACAGACCAGCTAGTTCTACTGTCTCTGTAATATGACAGACCAGCTAGATCTACTGTCTCTATTATATTATGACAGACCAGCTAGATCTATTGTGTCTATTATATTATGACAGACAATCTAGATCTAATGTCTCTATTATATTATGACAGACCAGCTAGATCTACTCTCTCTATTTTAATATGAAAGACCAGCTAGATCTACTGTCTCTATTATATTATGACAGACCAGCTAGATCTACTGTCTCTATTATAATATTACAGACCAGCTAGATCTACTGTCTCTGTAATATGACAGACCAGCTAGATCTACTGTCACAATTATATTATGACAGACCAGCTAGATCTACTGTCTCTATTATAATATGACAGACCAGCTAGATCTACTGTCTCAATTGTATTATGACAGACCACCTAGATCTACTCTCTCTATTATAATATGACAGACCAGCTAGATCTACTATCTCTATTATAATATGACAGACCAGCTAGATCTACTCTCTCTATTTCATTATGACAGACCAGCTATATCTACTGTCTCTATTATATTATGACAGACCAGCTAGATGTACTTTCTCTATTTTATTATGACAGACCAGCTAGATCTACTATCTCTGTTAAAGTAAGACAGACCAGCTATATCTACTGTCTCTATTATATTATGACAGACCAGCTAGATCTACTCTCTCTATTTTAATATGACAGACCAGCTAGATCTACTGTCTCTATTATATTATGACAGACCAGCTAGATCTATTGTCTCTATTATAATATGACAGACCAGCTAGATCTACTGTCTTTATTATATTATGACAGACCAGCTACATCGAGTGTCTCTATATTATGACAGACCAGCTAGATCTACTATCTCTGTAATATGAGAGACCAGCTAGATCTACTGTCTCTATTATATTATGACAGACCAGCTAGATCTACTGTCTCTATTTCATTATGACAGACCAGCTCTACTGTCTCTATTATAATATGACAGACCAGCTAGATCTAATGTCTCTATTATATTATGAAAGACCAACTAGATCTACTGTCTCTATTATAATATGACAGACCAGCTAGATCTACTGTCTCTATTATATTATGACAAACCAGCTAGATCTACTGTCTCTATTATATTATGACAGACCAGCTAGATCTACTGTCTCTATATTATGACAGACCAGCTACTTTTATTGTCTCTATTATAATATGACAGACCAGCTAGATCTACTGTCTCTATTATAATATGACAGACCAGCTAGATCTACTTTCTCTATTATATTATGACAGACAAGCTTGATCTACTGTCTCTGTAATATGACAAACCAGCTAGATCTACTGTCTCTATAATATTATGACAGACCAGCTATATCTACTGTCTCTATTATATTATGACAGACCAGCTAGATGTACTGTCTCTATTTTATTATGACAGACCAGCTAGATCTACTCTCTCTATTATAATATGACAGACCAGCTAGATCTACTGTCTCTATTATAATATGACAGACCAGCTAGATCTACTATCTCTATTATAAGTAAGACAGACCAGCTATATCTACTGTCTCTATTTTATTATGACAGACCAGCTAGATCTACTGTCTCTATTATATTTATGACAGACCAGCTAGATCTACTGTCTCTATTATATTATGACAGACCAGCTAGATCTACTGTCTCAATTATAATATGAGACCAGCTAGATCTACTGTCTCTATTATATTATGACAGACCAGCTAGATCTACTGTCTCTATTATATTATGACAGACCAGCTAGATCTACTGTCTCTGTAATATGCCAAACCAGCTAGATATACTGTTTCTATTATATTATGACAGACCAGCTAGATATACTGTCTCTATTATATTATGACATACCAGCTACATTGATTGTCTCTATATTATGACAGACCAGCTAGATCTACTCTCTCTATTCTATTATGACAGACCAGCTACATCGACTACCTCTATTATATTATGACAGACCATCTAGATTTACTGTCTCTATTATAATATGACAGACCAGCTAGATCTACTGTCTCTATTATATTATGACAGACCAGCTAGATCTACTGTCTCTATTATAATATGACAGACCAGCTAGATCTACTGTCTCTATTATATTTTGACAGACCAGCTAGATCTACTGTCTCAATTATAATATGACAGACCAGCTAGATCTACTGTCTCCATTATATTATGACAGACCAGCTAGATCTACTGTCTCTATTTCATTATGACAGATCAGCTAGATCTACTCTCTCTATTTTAATATGACAGACCAGCTAGATCTACTGTCTCTATTATAATATGACAGACCAGCTAGATCTACTGTCTCTATTATATTATGACAGACCAGCTAAATCTACTGTCTCTGTAATATGACAGACCAGCTAGATCTACTGTCTCTATTATATTATGACAGACCAGCTAGATCTACTTTCTCTATTATATTATGACAGACCAGCTAGATCTACTGTCTCTATTATATGTAATATTACATATTATGACAGACCAGCTCGATCTACAGTCTCTATTATAATATGACAGACCATCTAGTTCTACTGTCGCTATTATAATATGACAGACCAGCTAGATCTACTGTCTCTATTATATTATGACAGACCAGCTAGATCTACTGTCTCTATTATAATATGACAGACCAGCTAGATCTACTGTCTCAGAAGCTGATCTATTATGACAGACCACCTAGATCTACTCTCTCTATTATAATATGACAGACCAGCTAGATCTACTATCTCTATTATAATATGACAGACCAGCTAGATCTACTCTCTCTATTTCATTATGACAGACCAGCTATATCTACTGTCTCTATTATATTATGACAGACCAGCTAGATGTACTTTCTCTATTTTATTATGACAGACCAGCTAGATCTACTGCTCCCTATTATAATATGACAGACCAGCTAGATCTACTATCTCTATTAAAGTAAGACAGACCAGCTATATCTACTGTCTCTATTATATTATGACAGACCAGCTAGATCTACTGTCTCTATTTTAATATGAAAGACCAGCTAGATCTACTGTCTCTATTATATTATGACAGACCAGCTAGATCTAATGTCTCTATTATAATATGACAGACCAGCTAGATCTACTGTCTTTATTATATTATGACAGACCAGCTAGATCTAGTGTCTCTATATTATGACAGACCAGCTAGATCTACTATCTCTGTAATATGAGAGACCAGCTAGATCTACTGTCTCTATTATATTATGACAGACCAGCTACATCGACTGTCTCTATATTATGACAGACCAGCTAGATCTACTGTCTCTATTATAATATGACAGACCAGCTAGATCTATTGTCTCTATTATATTATGACAGACAAGCTAGATCTACTGTCTCTATTATATTATGACAGACCAGCTAGATCTACTGTCTCTATTATATTATGACAGACCAGCTAGATCTACTGTCTCTATTATATTATGACAGACCAGCTACATCGACTGTCTCTATATTATGACAGACCAGCTATTTTTACTGTCTCTATTATAATATGACAGACCAGCTAGATCTACTGTCTCTATTATAATATGACAGACCAGCTAGATCTACTGTCTCTATTATATTATGACAGACCAGCTAGATCTACTGTCTCTGTAATATGACAGACCAGCTAGATCTACTGTCTCTATTATATTATGACAGACCAGCTAGATCTACTGTCTCTATTATATTATGACAGACCAGCTAGATCTACTGTCTCTATTATATTATGACAGACCAGCTAGATCTACGCTCTCTATTATAATATGACAGACCAGCTAGATTTACTGTCTCTATTATAATATTACAGACCAGCTAGATCTACTATCTCTATTAAAGTAAGACAGACCAGCTATATCTACTGTCTCTATTTTATTATGACAGACCAGCTAGATCTACTGTCTCTATTATATTATGACAGACCAGCTAGATCTACTGTCTCTATTATAATATGACAGACCAGCTAGATCTACTGTCTCTATTATATTATGACAGACCAGCTAGATCTACTGTCTCTATTATAATATGACAGACCAGCTAGATCTACTGTCTCTATTATATTATGACAGACCAGCTAGATCTACTGTCTCTTTTATATTATGACAGACCAGCTAGATCTACTGTCTCTGTAATATGACAAACCAGCTAGATCTACTGTCTCTATTATATTATGACAGACCAGCTAAATCTACTGTCTCTATTATATTATGACAGACCAGCTAGATCGACTGTCTCTATATTATGACAGACCAGGTAGATCTACTGTCTCTATTATAATATGACAGACCAGCTAGATCTACTGTCTCTTTTATTATGACAGATCAGCTAGATCTACTCTCTCTATTTTAATATGACAGACCAGCTAGATCTACTGTCTCTATTATAATATGACAGACCAGCTAGATCTACTGTCTTTATTATATTATGACAGACCAGCTACATCTACGGTCTCTATATTATGACAGACCAGCTAGATTTTACTGTCTCTATTATAATATGACAGACCAGCTAGATCTACTGTCTCTATTATATTATGACAGACCAGCTAGATCTACTATCTCTATTAATATGACAGACCAGCTAGATCTACTGTCTCCATTATATTATGACAGACCAGCTAGATCTACTGTCTCTATTTCATTATGACAGACCAGCTAGATCTACTGTCTCTATTATTATGACAGACCAGCTAGATCTAATGTCTCTATTATATTATGAAAGACCAACTAGATCTACTGTCGCTATTATAATATGACAGACCAGCTAGATCTACTGTCTCTGTAATATGACAGACCAGCTAGATCTACTGTCTATTATATTATGACAGACCAGCTAGATCTACTGTCTCTATTATAATATGACAGACCAGCTAGATCTACTGTCTCTATTATATTATGACAGACCAGCTAGATCTACTGTCTCTATTATAATATGACAGACCAGCTAGATCTACTATCTCTCTTATAATATGACAGACCAGCTAGATCTACTGTCTCTATTTATTATGACAGACCAGCTAGATCTACTGTCTCTATTATATTATGACAGACCAGCTAGATCTACTGTCTCTATTATATTATGACAGACCAGCTAGATCTACTGTCTCTATTTCATTATGAAAGACCAACTAGATCTACTGTCTCTATTATAATATGACAGACCAGCTAGATCTAGCTGTCTCTCATATATTATGAGAGACCAGTAGATCTACTGGTCTCTCATTATATTATACAGACCAGCTAGATCTACTGTCTCTATTATATTATGAGAGACAGTAGATCTAGCTGGTCTGTCATATTATAATATGACAGACAGTAGATCTAGCTGGTCTGTCATATTATAATAGACAGACCAGATCTAGATCTACTGTCTCTATTATAATATGAGAGACAGTAGATCTAGCTGTCTGTCATAATATTATAGAGACAGTAGATCTAGCTGGTCTGTCATATATAATGAGAGACCAGTAGATCTACTGGTCTGTCATATATTATGAGAGACCAGTAGATCTAGCTGGTCTGTCATATTATAATAGAGACAGTAGATCTAGCTGGTCTGTCATAATAAAATAGAGACAGTAGATCTAGCTGGTCTGTCATAATATTACAGAGACAGTAGATCTAGCTGGTCTGTCATAATATAATAGAGACAGTAGATCTAGCTGGTCTGTCATAATATGATAGAGACAGTCGATCTAGCTGGTCTGCCATAATATAATAGAGACAGTAGATCTAGCTGGACTGTCATAATATAATAGAGACAGTAGATCTAGCTGGTCTGTCATAATATAATAG
The DNA here is from genome assembly GCF_018296145.1 of Oncorhynchus tshawytscha. NCBI lineage: Eukaryota > Metazoa > Chordata > Actinopteri > Salmoniformes > Salmonidae > Oncorhynchus > Oncorhynchus tshawytscha. The sequence goes on from NW_024608103.1 coordinate 18,845, forward strand.
AGACAGTCGATCTAGCTGGTCTGTCATAATATAATAGAGACAGTAGATCTAGCTGGTCTGTCATATTATAATAGAGACAGTAGATCTAGCTGGTCTGTCATAATAAAATAGAGACAGTAGATCTAGCTGGTCTGTCATATATATAAGTGACAGTAGATCTAGCTGGTCTGTCATATTATAATAGAGACAGTAGATCTAGCTGGTCTGTCATAATATAATAGAGACAGTAGATCTAGCTGGCCTGTCATAATATAATAGAGACAGTAGATCTAGCTGGTCTGTCATAATATAATAGAGACAGTAGATCTAGCTGGTCTGTCATAATATAATAGAGACAGTAGATCTAGCTGGTCTGTCATAATATAATAGAGACAGTAGATCTAGCTGGTCTGTCATATTATAATAGAGACAGTAGATCTAGCTGGTCTGTCATAATATAATAGAGACAGTAGATCTAGCTGGTCTGTCATATTATAATAGAGACAGTAGATCTAGCTGGTCTGTCATAATATAATAGAGACAGTAGGTTGAGCTGGTCTGTCATAATAAAATAGAGACAGTAGATCTAGCTGGTCTGTCATATATAATAGAGACAGTAGATCTAGCTGGTCTGTCATATTATAATAGAGACAGTAGATCTAGCTGGTCTGTCATAATATAATAGAGACAGTAGATCTAGCTGGTCTGTCATATTATAATAGAGACAGTAGATCTAGCTGGTCTGTCATAATAAAATAAAGACAGTAGATCTAGCTGGTCTGTCATACTATAATAGTGACAGTAGGTCTAGCTGGTCTGTCATATTATAATAGAGACAGTAGATCTAGCTGGTCTGTCATAATATAATAGAGACAGTAGATCTAGCTGGTCTGTCATAATATAATAGAGACAGTAGATCTAGCTGGTCTGTCATATTATAATAGAGACAGTAGATCTAGCTGGTCTGTCATATTATAATAGAGACAGTAGATCTAGCTGGTCTGTCATAATATAATAGAGAAAGTAGATCTAGCTGGTCTGTCATATTATAATAGAGACAGTAGATCTAGCTGGTCTGTCATATTATAATAGAGACAGTAGATCTACCTGGTCTGTCATAATATAATAGAGACAGTAGATCTAGCTGGTCTGTCATAATATATAAGAGACAGTAGATCTAGCTGGTCTGTCATATTATAATAGAGACAGTAGATCTAGCTGGTCTGTCATAATATAATAGAGACAGTAGATCTAGCTGGTCTGTCATATTATAATAGAGACAGTGATCTAGCTGGTCTGTCATAATATAATAGAGACAGTAGATCTAGCTGGTCTGTCATAATATAATAGAGACAGTAGATCTAGCTGGTCTGTCATAATATAATAGAGACAGTAGATCTAGCTGGTCTGTCATAATATAATAGAGACAGTAGATCTAGCTGGTCTGTCATAATATAATAGAGACAGTAGATCTAGCTGGTCTGTCATATTATAATAGAGACAGTAGATCTAGCTGGTCTGTCATAATATAATAGAGACAGTAGATCTAGCTGGTCTGTCATAATATAATAGAGACAGTAGATCTAGCTGGTCTGTCATAATATAATAGAGACAGTAGATCTAGCTGGTCTGTCATAATATAATAGAGACAGTAGATCTAGCTGGTCTGTCATAATATAATAGAGACAGTAGATCTAGCTGGTCTGTCATAATATAATAGAGACAGTAGATCTAGCTGGTCTGTCATAATATAATAGAGACAGTAGATCTAGCTGGTCTGTCATAATATAATAGAGACAGTAGATCTAGCTGGTCTGTCATAATATAATAGAGACAGTAGATCTAGCTGGTCTGTCATAATATAATAGAGACAGTAGATCTAGCTGGTCTGTCATATTATAATAGAGACAGTAGATCTAGCTGGTCTGTCATAATATAATAGAGACAGTAGATCTAGCTGGTCTGTCATAATATAATAGAGACAGTAGATCTAGCTGGTCTGTCATATTATAATAGAGACAGTAGATCTAGCTGGTCTGTCATAATATAATAGAGACAGTAGATCTAGCTGGTCTGTCATAATATAATAGAGACAGTAGATCTAGCTGGACTGTCATAATATAATAGAGACAGTAGATCTAGCTGGTCTGTCATAATATAATAGAGACAGTAGATCTAGCTGGTCTGTCATAATATAATAGAGACAGTAGATCTAGCTGGTCTGTCATAATATAATAGAGACAGTAGATCTAGCTGGTCTGTCATAATATAATAGAGACAGTAGATCTAGCTGGTCTGTCATAATATAATAGAGACAGTAGATCTAGCTGGTCTGTCATATTATAATAGAGACAGTAGATCTAGCTGGTCTGTCATAATATAATAGAGACAGTAGATCTAGCTGGTCTGTCATAATATAATAGAGACAGTAGATCTAGCTGGTCTGTCATAATATAATAGAGACAGTAGATCTAGCTGGTCTGTCATAATATAATAGAGACAGTAGATCTAGCTGGTCTGTCATAATATAATAGAGACAGTAGATCTAGCTGGTCGGTCATAATATAATAGAGAGGATAGATCTAGCTGGTCTGTCATAATATAATAGAGACAGTAGATCTAGCTGGTCTGTCATGATATAATAGAGACAGTAGATCTAGCTGGTCTGTCATTATAATGGAGACAGTAGATCTAGCTGGTCTGTCATAATATAATAGAGACAGTAGATCTAGCTGACCTGTCAAATTATAATAGTGACAGTAGATCTAGCTGGTCTGTCATAATATAATAGAGACAGTAGATCTAGCTGGTCTGTCATATTATAATAGAGACAGTAGATCTAGCTGGTCTGTCATAATATAATAGAGACAGTAGATCAAGCTGGTCTGTCATAATATAATAGAGGCAGTAGATCTGGCTGGTCTGTCATAATATAATAGAGACAGTAGATCTAGCTGGTCTGTCATAATATAATAGAGACAGTAGATCTAGCTGGTCTGTCATAATATAATAGAGACAGTAGATCTAGCTGGTCTGTCATATTATAATAGAGACAGTAGATCTAGCTGGTCTGTCATATATAATAGAGACAGTAGATCTAGCTGGTCTGTCATACTATAATAGAGACAGTAGATCTAGCTGGTCTGTCATATTATAATAGAGACAGTAGATCTAGCTGGTCTGTCATAATATAATAGAGACAGTAGATCTAGCTGGTCTGTCATATTATAATAGAGACAGTAGATCTAGCTGGTCTGTCATAATATAATAGAGACAGTAGATCTAGCTGGTCTGTCATAATATAATAGAGACAGTAGATCTAGCTGGTCTGTCATAATATAATAGAGACAGTAGATCTAGCTGGTCTGTCATAATATAATAGAGACAGTAGATCTAGCTGGTCTGTCATAATATAATAGAGACAGTAGATCTAGCTGGTCTGTCATAATATAATAGAGACAGTAGATCTAGCTGGTCTGTCATAATATAATAGAGACAGTAGATCTAGCTGGTCTGTCATAATATAATAGAGACAGTAGATCTAGCTGGTCTGTCATAATATAATAGAGACAGTAGATCTAGCTGGTCTGTCATAATATAATAGAGACAGTAGATCTAGCTGGCCTGTCATAATATAATAGAGACAGTAGATCTAGCTGGTCTGTCATAATATAATAGAGACAGTAGATCTAGCTGGTCTGTCATAATTATAATAGAGACAGTAGATCTAGCTGGTCTGTCATAATATAATAGAGACAGTAGATCTAGCTGGTCTGTCATAATATAATAGAGACAGTAGATCTAGCTGGTCTGTCATAATATAATAGAGACAGTAGATCTAGCTGGTCTGTCATAATATAATAGAGACAGTAGATCTAGCTGGTCTGTCATAATATAATAGAGACAGTAGATCTAGCTGGTCTGTCATAATATAATAGAGACAGTAGATCTAGCTGGTCTGTCATAATATAATAGAGACAGTAGATCTAGCTGGTCTGTCATAATATAATAGAGACAGTAGATCTAGCTGGTCTGTAATATTATAATAGAGACAGTAGATCTAGCTGGTCTGTCATAATATAATAGAGACAGTAGATCTAGCTGGTCTGTCATAATATAATAGAGACAGTAGATCTAGCTGGTCTGTCATATTATAATAGAGACAGTAGATCTAGCTGGTCTGTCATAATATAATAGAGACAGTAGATCTAGCTGGTCTGTAATATTATAATAGAGACAGTAGATCTAGCTGGTCTGTCATAATATAATAGAGACAGTAGAACAAGCTGGTCTGTCATAATATAATAGAGACAGTAGATCTAGCTGGTCTGTCATATTATAATAGAGACAGTAGATCTAGCTGGTCTGTCATAATATAATAGAGACAGTAGATCTAGCTGGTCTGTCATAATATAATAGAGACAGTAGATCTAGCTGGTCTGTCATAATATAATAGAGACAGTAGATCTAGCTGGTCTGTCATAATATAATAGAGACAGTAGATCTAGCTGGTCTGTCATAATATAATAGAGACAGTAGATCTAGCTGGTCTGTCATAATATAATAGAGACAGTAGATCTAGCTGGTCTGTCATAATTATAATAGAGACAGTAGATCTAGCTGGTCTGTCATAATATAATAGAGACAGTAGATCTAGCTGGTCTGTCATATTATAATAGAGACAGTAGATCTAGCTGGTCTGTCATAATATAATAGAGACAGTAGATCTAGCTGGTCTGTCATAATATAATAGAGACAGTAGATCTAGCTGGTCTGTCATAATATAATAGAGACAGTAGATCTAGCTGGTCTGTCATAATATAATAGAGACAGTAGATCTAGCTGGTCTGTCATAATATAATAGAGACAGTAGATCTAGCTGGTCTGTCATAATATAATAGAGACAGTAGATCTAGCTGGTCTGTCATAATATAATAGAGACAGTAGATCTAGCTGGTCTGTCATAATATAATAGAGACAGTAGATCTAGCTGGTCTGTCATAATATAATAGAGACAGTAGATCTAGCTGGTCTGTCATAATATAATAGAGACAGTAGATCTAGCTGGTCTGTCATAATATAATAGAGACAGTAGATCTAGCTGGTCTGTCATAATATAATAGAGACAGTAGATCTAGCTGGTCTGTCATATTATAATAGAGACAGTAGATCTAGCTGGTCTGTCATAATATAATAGAGACAGTAGATCTAGCTGGTCTGTCATAATATAATAGAGACAGTAGATCTAGCTGGTCTGTCATAATATAATAGAGACAGTAGATCTAGCTGGTCTGTCATAATATAATAGAGACAGTAGATCTAGCTGGTCTGTCATAATATAATAGAGACAGTAGATCTAGCTGGTCTGTCATATTATAATAGAGACAGTAGATCTAGCTGGTCTGTCATAATATAATAGAGACAGTAGATCTAGCTGGTCTGTCATATATAATAGAGACAGTAGATCTAGCTGGTCTGTCATATTATAATAGAGACAGTAGATCTAGCTGGTCTGTCATAATATAATAGAGACAGTAGATCTAGCTGGTCTGTCATAATATAATAGAGACAGTAGATCTAGCTGGTCTGTCATAATATAATAGAGACAGTAGATCTAGCTGGTCTGTCATAATATAATAGAGACAGTAGATCTAGCTGGTCTGTCATAATATAATAGAGACAGTAGATCTAGCTGGTCTGTCATAATATAATAGAGACAGTAGATCTAGCTGGTCTGTCATAATATAATAGAGACAGTAGATCTAGCTGGTCTGTCATAATATAATAGAGACAGTAGATCTAGCTGGTCTGTCATATTATAATAGAGACAGTAGATCTAGCTGGTCTGACATAATATAATAGAGACAGTAGATCTAGCTGGTCTGTCATAATATAATAGACAGTAGATCTAGCTGGTCCGTCATAATATAATAGAGCCAGTAGATCTAGCTGGTCTGTCATAATATAATAGAGACAGTAGATCTAGCTGGTCTGTCATAATTATAATAGAGACAGTAGATCTAGCTGGTCTGTCATAATATAATAGAGACAGTAGATCTAGCTGGTCTGTCATAATATAATAGAGACAGTAGATCTAGCTGGTCTGTCATAATATAATAGAGACAGTAGATCTAGCTGGTCTGTCATAATATAATAGAGACAGTAGATCTAGCTGGTCTGTCATAATATAATAGAGACAGTAGATCTAGCTGGTCTGTCATAATATAATAGAGACAGTAGATCTAGCTGGTCTGTCATAATATAATAGAGACAGTAGATCTAGCTGGTCTGTCATAATATAATAGAGACAGTAGATCTAGCTGGTCTGTCATAATATAATAGAGACAGTAGATCTAGCTGGTCTGTCATAATATAATAGAGACAGTAGATCTAGCTGGTCTGTCATAATATAATAGAGACAGTAGATCTAGCTGGTCTGTCATAATATAATAGAGACAGTAGATCTAGCTGGTCTGTCATAATATAATAGAGACAGTAGATCTAGCTGGTCTGTCATAATATAATAGAGACAGTAGATCTAGCTGGTCTGTCATAATATAATAGAGACAGTAGATCTAGCTGGTCTGTCATAATATAATAGAGACAGTAGATCTAGCTGGTCTGTCATAATATAATAGAGACAGTAGATCTAGCTGGTCTGTCATAATTATAATAGAGACAGTAGATCTAGCTGGTCTGTCATAATATAATAGAGACAGTAGATCTAGCTGGTCTGTCATATTATAATAGAGACAGTAGATCTAGCTGGTCTGTCATAATATAATAGAGACAGTAGATCTAGCTGGTCTGTCATAATTTAATAGAGACAGTAGATCTAGCTGGTCTGTCATAATATAATAGAGACAGTAGATCTAGCTGGTCTGTCATAATATAATAGAGACAGTAGATCTAGCTGGTCTGTCATAATATAATAGAGACAGTAGATCTAGCTGGTCTGTCATAATATAATAGAGACAGTAGATCTAGCTGGTCTGTCATATTATAATAGAGACAGTAGATCTAGCTGGTCTGTCATAATATAATAGAGACAGTAGATCTAGCTGGTCTGTCATAATATAATAGAGACAGTAGATCTAGCTGGTCTGTCATATTATAATAGAGACAGTAGATCTAGCTGGTCTGTCATAATATACTAGAGACAGTAGATCTAGCTTGTCTGTCATATTATAATAGAGACAGTAGATCTAGCTGGTCTGTCATAATATAATAGAGATAGTAGATCTAGCTGGTCTGTCATAATATAATAGAGACAGTAGATCTAGCTGGTCTGTCATATTATAATAGAGAGGATAGATCTAGCTGGTCTGTCATAATATAATAGAGAGAGTAGATCTAGCTGGTCTGTCATAATAAAATAGAGACAGTAGATCTAGCTGGTCTGTCACAATATAATAGAGACAGTAGATCTAGCTGGTCTGTCATAATATAATAGAGACAGTAGATCTAGCTGGTCTGTCATAATATAATAGAGACAGTAGATCTAGCTGGTCTGTCATAATATAATAGAGACAGTAGATCTAGCTGGTCTGTCATAATATAATAGAGACAGTAGATCTAGCTGGTCTGTCATAATATAATAGAGACAGTAGATCTAGCTGGTCTGTCATAATATAATAGAGACAGTAGATCTAGCTGGTCTGTCATAATATAATAGAGACAGTAGATCTAGCTGGTCTGTCATAATATAATAGAGACAGTAGATCTAGCTGGTCTGTCATAATATAATAGAGACAGTAGATCTAGCTGGTCTGTCATAATATAATAGAGACAGTAGATCTAGCTGGTCTGTCATAATATAATAGAGACAGTAGATCTAGCTGGTCTGTCATAATTATAATAGAGACAGTAGATCTAGCTGGTCTGTCATAATATAATAGAGACAGTAGATCTAGCTGGTCTGTCATAATATAATAGAGACAGTAGATCTAGCTGGTCTGTCATAATATAATAGAGACAGTAGATCTAGCTGGTCTGTCATAATATAATAGAGACAGTAGATCTAGCTGGTCTGTCATATTATAATAGAGACAGTAGATCTAGCTGGTCTGTCATAATATAATAGAGACAGTAGATCTAGCTGGTCTGTCATAATATAATAGAGACAGTAGATCTAGCTGGTCTGTCATAATATAATAGAGACAGTAGATCTAGCTGGTCTGTCATAATATAATAGAGACAGTAGATCTAGCTGGTCTGTCATAATATAATAGAGACAGTAGATCTAGCTGGTCTGTCATAATATAATAGAGACAGTAGATCTAGCTGGTCTGTCATAATATAATAGAGACAGTAGATCTAGCTGGTCTGTCATAATATAATAGAGACAGTAGATCTAGCTGGTCTGTCATAATATAATAGAGACAGTAGATCTAGCTGGTCTGTCATAATAATATAATAGAGACAGTAGATCTAGCTGGTCTGTCATAATATAATAGAGACAGTAGATCTAGCTGGTCTGTCATAATATAATAGAGACAGTAGATCTAGCTGGCTGGTCTGTCATAATATAATAGAGACAGTAGATCTAGCTGGTCTGTCATAATATAATAGAGACAGTAGATCTAGCTGGTCTGTCATAATATAATAGAGACAGTAGATCTAGCTGGTCTGTCATAATATAATAGAGACAGTAGATCTAGCTGGTCTGTCATAATATAATAGAGACAGTAGATCTAGCTGGTCTGTCATAATATAATAGAGACAGTAGATCTAGCTGGTCTGTCATAATATAATAGAGACAGTAGATCTAGCTGGTCTGTCATAATATAATAGAGACAGTAGATCTAGCTGGTCTGTCATAATATAATAGAGACAGTAGATCTAGCTGGTCTGTCATAATATAATAGAGACAGTAGATCTAGCTGGTCTGTCATATATAATAGAGACAGTAGATCTAGCTGGTCTGTCATATTATAATAGAGACAGTAGATCTAGCTGGTCTGTCATAATATAATAGAGACAGTAGATCTAGCTGGTCTGTCATATTATAATAGAGACAGTAGATCTAGCTGGTCTGTCATAATATAATAGAGACAGTAGATCTAGCTGGTCTGTCATAATATAATAGAGACAGTAGATCTAGCTGGTCTGTCATAATATAATAGAGACAGTAGATCTAGCTGGTCTGTCATAAATAGCTGGTCTGTCATATTATAATAGAGACAGTAGATCTAGCTGGTCTGTCATAATATAATAGAGACAGTAGATCTAGCTGGTCTGTCATAATATAATAGAGACAGTAGATCTAGCTGGTCTGTCATAATATAATAGAGACAGTAGATCTAGCTGGTCTGTCATAATATAATAGAGACAGTAGATCTAGCTGGTCTGTCATAATATAATAGAGACAGTAGATCTAGCTGGTCTGTCATAATATAATAGAGACAGTAGATCTAGCTGGTCTGTCATAATATAATAATAGAGACAGTAGATCTAGCTGGTCTGTCATAATATAATAGAGACAGTAGATCTAGCTGGTCTGTCATAATATAATAGAGACAGTAGATCTAGCTGGTCTGTCATATTATAATAGAGACAGTAGATCTAGCTGGTCTGTCATAATATAATAGAGACAGTAGATCTAGCTGGTCTGTCATAATATAATAGAGACAGTAGATCTAGCTGGTCTGTCATAATATAATAGAGACAGTAGATCTAGCTGGTCTGTCATAATATAATAGAGACAGTAGATCTAGCTGGTCTGTCATAATATAATAGAGACAGTAGATCTAGCTGGTCTGTCATAATATAATAGAGACAGTAGATCTAGCTGGTCTGTCATAATATAATAGAGACAGTAGATCTAGCTGGTCTGTCATAATATAATAGAGACAGTAGATCTAGCTGGTCTGTCATAATATAATAGAGACAGTAGATCTAGCTGGTCTGTCATAATATAATAGAGACAGTAGATCTAGCTGGTCTGTCATAATATAATAGAGACAGTAGATCTAGCTGGTCTGTCATAATATCAATATAAGAGACAGTAGATCTAGCTGGTCTGTCATAATATAATAGAGACAGTAGATCTAGCTGGTCTGTCATAATATAATAGAGACAGTAGATCTAGCTGGTCTGTCATAATATAATAGAGACAGTAGATCTAGCTGGTCTGTCATAATATAATAGAGACAGTAGATCTAGCTGGTCTGTCATAATATAATAGAGACAGTAGATCTAGCTGGTCTGTCATAATATAATAGAGACAGTAGATCTAGCTGGTCTGTCATAATATAATAGAGACAGTAGATCTAGCTGGTCTGTCATAATATAATAGAGACAGTAGATCTAGCTGGTCTGTCATAATATAATAGAGACAGTAGATCTAGCTGGTCTGTCATAATATAATAGAGACAGTAGATCTAGCTGGTCTGTCATAATATAATAGAGACAGTAGATCTAGCTGGTCTGTCATATTATAATAGAGACAGTAGATCTAGCTGGTCTGTCATAATATAATAGAGACAGTAGATCTAGCTGGTCTGTCATAATATAATAGAGACAGTAGATCTAGCTGGTCTGTCATAATATAATAGAGACAGTAGATCTAGCTGGTCTGTCATAATATAATAGAGACAGTAGATCTAGCTGGTCTGTCATAATATAATAGAGACAGTAGATCTAGCTGGTCTGTCATAATATAATAGAGACAGTAGATCTAGCTGGTCTGTCATAATATAATAGAGACAGTAGATCTAGCTGGTCTGTCATAATATAATAGAGACAGTAGATCTAGCTGGTCTGTCATAATATAATAGAGACAGTAGATCTAGCTGGTCTGTCATATTATAATAGAGACAGTAGATCTAGCTGGTCTGTCATAATATAATAGAGACAGTAGATCTAGCTGGTCTGTCATAATTATAATAGAGACAGTAGATCTAGCTGGTCTGTCATAATATAATAGAGACAGTAGATCTAGCTGGTCTGTCATAATATAATAGAGACAGTAGATCTAGCTGGTCTGTCATAATTATAATAGAGACAGTAGATCTAGCTGGTCTGTCATAATATAATAGAGACAGTAGATCTAGCTGGTCTGTCATAATATAATAGAGACAGTAGATCTAGCTGGTCTGTCATAATATAATAGAGACAGTAGATCTAGCTGGTCTGTCATAATTATAATAGAGACAGTAGATCTAGCTGGTCTGTCATATTATAATAGAGACAGTAGATCTAGGTGGTCTGTCATAATATAATAGAGACAGTAGATCTAGCTGGTCTGTCAAAATATAATAGAGACAGTAGATCTAGCTGGTCTGTCATATTATAATAGAGACAGTAGATCTAGCTGGTCTGTCAAAATATAATAGAGACAGTAGATCTAGCTGGTCTGTCATATTATAATAGAGACAGTAGATCTAGCTGGTCTGCCTTAATATAATAGAGACAGCAGATCTAGCTGGTCTGTCATAATATAATAGAGACAGTAGATCTAGCTGGTCTGACATATTATAATAGAGACAGTAGATATAGCTGGTCTGTCATAATACAATGGAGAAAGTAGATCTAGCTAGTCTGTCATAATATAAAAGAGACAGTAGATCTAGCTGGTCTGTCATATTATAATAGAGACAGTAGATCTAGCTGGTCTGTCAAAATATAATAGAGACAGTAGATCTAGCTGGTCTGTCATAATATAATAGAGACAGTAGATCTAGCTGGTCTGTCATTATATAATAGAGACAGTAGATCTAGCTGGTCTGTCATATTATAATAGAGACAGTAGATCTAGCTGGTCTGTCATAATATAATAGAGACAGTAGATCTAGCTGGTCTGTCATAATATAATAGAGACAGTAGATCTAGCTGGTCTGTCATAATATAATAGAGACAGTAGATCTAGCTGGTCTGTCATAATATAATAGAGACAGTAGATCTAGCTGGTCTGTCATAATATAATAGAGACAGTAGATCTAGCTGGTCTGTCATAATATAATAGAGACAGTAGATCTAGCTGGTCTGTCATAATATAATAGAGACAGTAGATCTAGCTGGTCTGTCATAATATAATAGAGACAGTAGATCTAGCTGGTCTGTCATAATATAATAGAGACAGTAGATCTAGCTGGTCTGTCATAATATAATAGAGACAGTAGATCTAGCTGGTCTGTCATAATATAATAGAGACAGTAGATCTAGCTGGTCTGTCATAATATAATAGAGACAGTAGATCTAGCTGGTCTGTCATAATATAATAGAGACTAGATCTAGCTGGTCTGTCATAATATAATAGAGACAGTAGATCTAGCTGGTCTGTCATAATATAATAGAGACAGTAGATCTAGCTGGTCTGTCATAATATAATAGAGACAGTAGATCTAGCTGGTCTGTCATAATATAATAGAGACAGTAGATCTAGCTGGTCTGTCATAATATAATAGAGACAGTAGATCTAGCTGGTCTGTCATAATATAATAGAGACAGTAGATCTAGCTGGTCTGTCATAATATAATAGAGACAGTAGATCTAGCTGGTCTGTCATAATATAATAGAGACAGTAGATCTAGCTGGTCTGTCATAATATAATAGAGACAGTAGATCTAGCTGGTCTGTCATAATATAATAGAGACAGTAGATCTAGCTGGTCTGTCATAATATAATAGAGACAGTAGATCTAGCTGGTCTGTCATAATATAATAGAGACAGTAGATCTAGCTGGTCTGTCATAATATAATAGAGACAGTAGATCTAGCTGGTCTGTCATATATAATATAATAGAGACAGTAGATCTAGCTGGTCTGTCATAATATAATAGAGACAGTAGATCTAGCTGGTCTGTCATAATATAATAGAGACAGTAGATCTAGCTGGTCTGTCATATTATAATAGAGACAGTAGATCTAGCTGGTCTGTCATAATATAATAGAGACAGTAGATCTAGCTGGTCTGTCATAATATAATAGAGACAGTAGATCTAGCTGGTCTGTCATAATATAATAGAGACAGTAGATCTAGCTGGGTCTGTCATAATATAATAGAGACAGTAGATCTAGCTGGTCTGTCATATTATAATAGAGACAGTAGATCTAGCTGGTCTGTCATAATATAATAGAGACAGTAGATCTAGCTGGTCTGTCATAATATAATAGAGACAGTAGATCTAGCTGGTCTGTCATAATATAATAGAGACAGTAGATCTAGCTGGTCTGTCATAATATAATAGAGACAGTAGATCTAGCTGGTCTGTCATAATATAATAGAGACAGTAGATCTAGCTGGTCTGTCATAATATAATAGAGACAGTAGATCTAGCTGGTCTGTCATAATATAATAGAGACAGTAGATCTAGCTGGTCTGTCATAATATAATAGAGACAGTAGATCTAGCTGGTCTGTCATAATATAATAGAGACAGTAGATCTAGCTGGTCTGTCATAATATAATAGAGACAGTAGATCTAGCTGGTCTGTCATAATATAATAGAGACAGTAGATCTAGCTGGTCTGTCATAATATAATAGAGACAGCTGGTCTGTCATAATATAATAGAGACAGTAGATCTAGCTGGTCTGTCATAATATAATAGAGACAGTAGATCTAGCTGGTCTGTCATAATATAATAGAGACAGTAGATCTAGCTGGTCTGTCATAATATAATAGAGACAGTAGATCTAGCTGGTCTGTCATAATATAATAGAGACAGTAGATCTAGCTGGTCTGTCATAATATAATAGAGACAGTAGATCTAGCTGGTCTGTCATAATATAATAGAGACAGTAGATCTAGCTGGTCTGTCATAATATAATAGAGACAGTAGATCTAGCTGGTCTGTCATAATATAATAGAGACAGTAGATCTAGCTGGTCTGTCATAATATAATAGAGACAGTAGATCTAGCTGGTCTGTCATAATATAATAGAGACAGTAGATCTAGCTGGTCTGTCATATATAATAGAGACAGTAGATCTAGCTGGTCTGTCATAATATAATAGAGACAGTAGATCTAGCTGGTCTGTCATAATATAATAGAGACAGTAGATCTAGCTGGTCTGTCATAATATAATAGAGACAGTAGATCTAGCTGGTCTGTCATAATATAATAGAGACAGTAGATCTAGCTGGTCTGTCATAATATAATAGAGACAGTAGATCTAGCTGGTCTGTCATATCTAGCTGGTCTGTATAATAGAGACAGTAGATCTAGCTGGTCTGTCATAATATAATAGAGACAGTAGATCTAGCTGGTCTGTCATAATATAATAGAGACAGTAGATCTAGCTGGTCTGTCATAATATAATAGAGACAGTAGATCTAGCTGGTCTGTCATAATATAATAGAGACAGTAGATCTAGCTGGTCTGTCATAATATAATAGAGACAGTAGATCTAGCTGGTCTGTCATAATATAATAGAGACAGTAGATCTAGCTGGTCTGTCATAATATAATAGAGACAGTAGATCTAGCTGGTCTGTCATAATATAATAGAGACAGTAGATCTAGCTGGTCTGTCATAATATAATAGAGACAGTAGATCTAGCTGGTCTGTCATAATATAATAGAGACAGTAGATCTAGCTGGTCTGTCATAATATAATAGAGACAGTAGATCTAGCTGGTCTGTCATAATATAATAGAGACAGTAGATCTAGCTGGTCTGTCATAATATAATAGAGACAGTAGATCTAGCTGGTCTGTCATATATAATAGAGACAGTAGATCTAGCTGGTCTGTCATATTATAATAGAGACAGTAGATCTAGCTGGTCTGTCATAATATAATAGAGACAGTAGATCTAGCTGGTCTGTCATAATATAATAGAGACAGTAGATCTAGCTGGTCTGTCATAATATAATAGAGACAGTAGATCTAGCTGGTCTGTCATAATATAATAGAGACAGTAGATCTAGCTGGTCTGTCATAATATAATAGAGACAGTAGATCTAGCTGGTCTGTCATAATATAATAGAGACAGTAGATCTAGCTGGTCTGTCATAATATAATAGAGACAGTAGATCTAGCTGGTCTGTCATATTATAATAGAGACAGTAGATCTAGCTGGTCTGTCATAATATAATAGAGACAGTAGATCTAGCTGGTCTGTCATAATATAATAGAGACAGTAGATCTAGCTGGTCTGTCATATTATAATAGAGACAGTAGATCTAGCTGGTCTGTCATAATATAATAGAGACAGTAGATCTAGCTGGTCTGTCATAATATAATAGAGACAGTAGATCTAGCTGGTCTGTCATAATATAATAGAGACAGTAGATCTAGCTGGTCTGTCATAATATAATAGAGACAGTAGATCTAGCTGGTCTGTCATAATATAATAGAGACAGTAGATCTAGCTGGTCTGTCATAATATAATAGAGACAGTAGATCTAGCTGGTCTGTCATAATATAATAGAGACAGTAGATCTAGCTGGTCTGTCATAATATAATAGAGACAGTAGATCTAGCTGGTCTGTCATAATATAATAGAGACAGTAGATCTAGCTGGTCTGTCATAATATAATAGAGACAGTAGATCTAGCTGGTCTGTCATAATATAATAGAGACAGTAGATCTAGCTGGTCTGTCATAATATAATAGAGACAGTAGATCTAGCTGGTCTGTCATAATATAATAGAGACAGTAGATCTAGCTGGTCTGTCATAATATAATAGAGACAGTAGATCTAGCTGGTCTGTCATAATATAATAGAGACAGTAGATCTAGCTGGTCTGTCATAATATAATAGAGACAGTAGATCTAGCTGGTCTGTCATAATATAATAGAGACAGTAGATCTAGCTGGTCTGTCATAATATAATAGAGACAGTAGATCTAGCTGGTCTGTCATAATATAATAATAGAGACAGTAGATCTAGCTGGTCTGTCATAATATAATAGAGACAGTAGATCTAGCTGGTCTGTCATAATATAATAGAGACAGTAGATCTAGCTGGTCTGTCATAATTATAATAGAGACAGTAGATCTAGCTGGTCTGTCATAATATAATAGAGACAGTAGATCTAGCTGGTCTGTCATATTATAATAGAGACAGTAGATCTAGCTGGTCTGTCATAATATAATAGAGACAGTAGATCTAGCTGGTCTGTCATAATATAATAGAGACAGTAGATCTAGCTGGTCTGTCATAATATAATAGAGACAGTAGATCTAGCTGGTCTGTCATAATATAATAGAGACAGTAGATCTAGCTGGTCTGTCATAATATAATAGAGACAGTAGATCTAGCTGGTCTGTCATAATATAATAGAGACAGTAGATCTAGCTGGTCTGTCATAATATAATAGAGACAGTAGATCTAGCTGGTCTGTCATAATATAATAGAGACAGTAGATCTAGCTGGTCTGTCATAATATAATAGAGACAGTAGATCTAGCTGGTCTGTCATAATATAATAGAGACAGTAGATCTAGCTGGTCTGTCATAATATAATAGAGACAGTAGATCTAGCTGGTCTGTCATAATATAATAGAGACAGTAGATCTAGCTGGTCTGTCATAATATAATAGAGACAGTAGATCTAGCTGGTCTGTCATAATATAATAGAGACAGTAGATCTAGCTGGTCTGTCATAATATAATAGAGACAGTAGATCTAGCTGGTCTGTCATAATATAATAGAGACAGTAGATCTAGCTGGTCTGTCATAATATAATAGAGACAGTAGATCTAGCTGGTCTGTCATAATATAATAGAGACAGTAGATCTAGCTGGTCTGTCATAATATAATAGAGACAGTAGATCTAGCTGGTCTGTCATAATATAATAGAGACAGTAGATCTAGCTGGTCTGTCATAATATAATAGAGACAGTAGATCTAGCTGGTCTGTCATAATATAATAGAGACAGTAGATCTAGCTGGTCTGTCATAATATAATAATAGAGACAGTAGATCTAGCTGGTCTGTCATAATATAATAGAGACAGTAGATCTAGCTGGTCTGTCATAATATAATAGAGACAGTAGATCTAGCTGGTCTGTCATAATATAATAGAGACAGTAGATCTAGCTGGTCTGTCATAATATAATAGAGACAGTAGATCTAGCTGGTCTGTCATAATATAATAGAGACAGTAGATCTAGCTGGTCTGTCATAATTATAATAGAGACAGTAGATCTAGCTGGTCTGTCATAATATAATAGAGACAGTAGATCTAGCTGGTCTGTCATAATATAATAGAGACAGTAGATCTAGCTGGTCTGTCATAATATAATAGAGACAGTAGATCTAGCTGGTCTGTCATAATATAATAGAGACAGTAGATCTAGCTGGTCTGTCATAATATAATAGAGACAGTAGATCTAGCTGGTCTGTCATAATATAATAGAGACAGTAGATGTAGCTGGTCTGTCATAATATAATAGAGACAGTAGATCTAGCTGGTCTGTCATAATATAATAGAGACAGTAGATCTAGCTGGTCTGTCATATTATAATAGAGACAGTAGATCTAGCTGGTCTGTCATAATATAATAGAGACAGTAGATCTAGCTGGTCTGTCATAATATTATAGAGACAGTAGATCTAGCTGGTCTGTCATATTATAATAGAGACAGTAGATCTAGCTGGTCTGTCATAATATAATAGAGACAGTAGATCTAGCTGGTCTGTCATATTATAATAGAGACAGTAGATCTAGCTGGTCTGTCATAATATAATAGAGACAGTAGATCTAGCTGGTCTGTCATAATATAATAGAGACAGTAGATCTAGCTGGTCTGTCATATATAATAGAGACAGTAGATCTAGCTGGTCTGTCATATTATAATAGAGACAGTAGATCTAGCTGGTCTGTCATAATATAATAGAGACAGTAGATCTAGCTGGTCTGTCATAATATAATAGAGACAGTAGATCTAGCTGGTCTGTCATAATAATAAGTAGAATGGTCTGTCATAATAGAGACAGTAGATCTAGCTGGTCTGTCATAATATAATAGAGACAGTAGATCTAGCTGGTCTGTCATAATATAATAGAGACAGTAGATCTAGCTGGTCTGTCATAATATAATAGAGACAGTAGATCTAGCTGGTCTGTCATAATATAATAGAGACAGTAGATCTAGCTGGTCTGTCATAATATAATAGAGACAGTAGATCTAGCTGGTCTGTCATAATATAATAGAGACAGTAGATCTAGCTGGTCTGTCATAATATAATAGAGACAGTAGATCTAGCTGGTCTGTCATATATAATAATAGAGACAGTAGATCTAGCTGGTCTGTCATAATATAATAGAGACAGTAGATCTAGCTGGTCTGTCATAATATAATAGAGACAGTAGATCTAGCTGGTCTGTCATATATAATAGAGACAGTAGATCTAGCTGGTCTGTCATATATAATAGAGACAGTAGATCTAGCTGGTCTGTCATAATATAATAGAGACAGTAGATCTAGCTGGTCTGTCATATTATAATAGAGACAGTAGATCTAGCTGGTCTGTCATAATATAATAGAGACAGTAGATCTAGCTGGTCTGTCATAATATAATAGAGACAGTAGATCTAGCTGGTCTGTCATAATATAATAGAGACAGTAGATCTAGCTGGTCTGTCATAATATAATAGAGACAGTAGATCTAGATCTAGCTGGTCTGTCATAATATAATAGAGACAGTAGATCTAGCTGGTCTGTCATAATATAATAGAGACAGTAGATCTAGCTGGTCTGTCATATATAATAGAGACAGTAGATCTAGCTGGTCTGTCATAATATAATAGAGACAGTAGATCTAGCTGGTCTGTCATAATATAATAGAGACAGTAGATCTAGCTGGTCTGTCATAATATAATAGAGACAGTAGATCTAGCTGGTCTGTCATAATATAATAGAGACAGTAGATCTAGCTGGTCTGTCATAATATAATAGAGACAGTAGATCTAGCTGGTCTGTCATAATATAATAGAGACAGTAGATCTAGCTGGTCTGTCATAATATTATAATAGAGACAGTAGATCTAGCTGGTCTGTCATAATATAATAGAGACAGTAGATCTAGCTGGTCTGTCATAATATAATAGAGACAGTAGATCTAGCTGGTCTGTCATAATATAATAGAGACAGTAGATCTAGCTGGTCTGTCATAATATAATAGAGACAGTAGATCTAGCTGGTCTGTCATAATATAATAGAGACAGTAGATCTAGCTGGTCTGTCATATTAACAGAGACAGTAGATCTAGCTGGTCTGTCATAATATAATAGAGACAGTAGATCTAGCTGGTCTGTCATAATATAATAGAGACAGTAGATCTAGCTGGTCTGTCATAATATAATAGAGACAGTAGATCTAGCTGGTCTGTCATAATATAATAGAGACAGTAGATAGCTGGAGATAATATAATAGTAGATCTAGCTGGTCTGTCATAATATAATAGAGACAGTAGATCTAGCTGGTCTGTCATAATATAATAGAGACAGTAGATCTAGCTGGTCTGTCATAGCTGGTCTGTATAATAGAGACAGTAGATCTAGCTGGTCTGTCATAATATAATAGAGACAGTAGATCTAGCTGGTCTGTCATAATATAATAGAGACAGTAGATCTAGCTGGTCTGTCATAATATAATAGAGACAGTAGATCTAGCTGGTCTGTCATAATATAATAGAGACAGTAGATCTAGCTGGTCTGTCATAATATAATAGAGACAGTAGATCTAGCTGGTCTGTCATAATATAATAGAGACAGTAGATCTAGCTGGTCTGTCATATTAACAGAGACAGTAGATCTAGCTGGTCTGTCATATTATAGCTGGTCTGAGACAGTAGATCTAGCTGGTCTGTCATAATATAATAGAGACAGTAGATCTAGCTGGTCTGTCATATTATAATAGAGACAGTAGATCTAGCTGGTCTGTCATAATATAATAGAGACAGTAGATCTAGCTGGTCTGTCATAATATAATAGAGACAGTAGATCTAGCTGGTCTGTCATATATAATAGAGACAGTAGATCTAGCTGGTCTGTCATAATATAATAGAGACAGTAGATCTAGCTGGTCTGTCATAATATAATAGAGACAGTAGATCTAGCTGGTCTGTCATAATATAATAGAGACAGTAGATCTAGCTGGTCTGTCATAATATAATAGAGACAGTAGATCTAGCTGGTCTGTCATAATATAATAGAGACAGTAGATCTAGCTGGTCTGTCATAATATAATAGAGACAGTAGATCTAGCTGGTCTGTCATAATATAATAGAGACAGTAGATCTAGCTGGTCTGTCATAATATAATAGAGACAGTAGATCTAGCTGGTCTGTCATAATATAATAGAGACAGTAGATCTAGCTGGTCTGTCATAATATAATAGAGACAGTAGATCTAGCTGGTCTGTCATAATATAATAGAGACAGTAGATCTAGCTGGTCTGTCATAATATAATAGAGACAGTAGATCTAGCTGGTCTGTCATAATATAATAGAGACAGTAGATCTAGCTGGTCTGTCATATATAATAGAGACAGTAGATCTAGCTGGTCTGTCATATATAATAGAGACAGTAGATCTAGCTGGTCTGTCATAATATAATAGAGACAGTAGATCTAGCTGGTCTGTCATATATAATAGAGACAGTAGATCTAGCTGGTCTGTCATATTATAATAGAGACAGTAGATCTAGCTGGTCTGTCATAATATAATAGAGACAGTAGATCTAGCTGGTCTGTCATATTATAATAGAGACAGTAGATCTAGCTGGTCTGTCATAATATAATAGAGACAGTAGATCTAGCTGGTCTGTCATAATAAAATAGAGACAGTAGATCTAGCTGGTCTGTCATATATAATAGAGACAGTAGATCTAGCTGGTCTGTCATAATATAATAGAGACAGTAGATCTAGCTGGTCTGTCATAATATAATAGAGACAGTAGATCTAGCTGGTCTGTCATATATAATAGAGACAGTAGATCTAGCTGGTCTGTCATAATATAATAGAGACAGTAGATCTAGCTGGTCTGTCATAATATAATAGAGACAGTAGATCTAGCTGGTCTGTCATAATATAATAGAGACAGTAGATCTAGCTGGTCTGTCATAATATAATAGAGACAGTAGATCTAGCTGGTCTGTCATAATATAATAGAGACAGTAGATCTAGCTGGTCTGTCATAATATAATAGAGACAGTAGATCTAGCTGGTCTGTCATAATATAATAGAGACAGTAGATCTAGCTGGTCTGTCATAATATAATAGAGACAGTAGATCTAGCTGGTCTGTCATAATATAATAGAGACAGTAGATCTAGCTGGTCTGTCATAATATAATAGAGACAGTAGATCTAGCTGGTCTGTCATAATATAATAGAGACAGTAGATCTAGCTGGTCTGTCATAATATAATAGAGACAGTAGATCTAGCTGGTCTGTCATAATATAATAGAGACAGTAGATCTAGCTGGTCTGTCATAATTATAATAGAGACAGTAGATCTAGCTGGTCTGTCATAATATAATAGAGACAGTAGATCTAGCTGGTCTGTCATAATATAATAGAGACAGTAGATCTAGCTGGTCTGTCATAATATAATAGAGACAGTAGATCTAGCTGGTCTGTCATAATATAATAGAGACAGTAGATCTAGCTGGTCTGTCATAATATAATAGAGACAGTAGATCTAGCTGGTCTGTCATAATATAATAGAGACAGTAGATCTAGCTGGTCTGTCATAATATAATAGAGACAGTAGATCTAGCTGGTCTGTCATAATATAATAGAGACAGTAGATCTAGCTGGTCTGTCATAATATAATAGAGACAGTAGATCTAGCTGGTCTGTCATAATATAATAGAGACAGTAGATCTAGCTGGTCTGTCATAATATAATAGAGACAGTAGATCTAGCTGGTCTGTCATAATATAATAGAGACAGTAGATCTAGCTGGTCTGTCATAATATAATAGAGACAGTAGATCTAGCTGGTCTGTCATAATATAATAGAGACAGTAGATCTAGCTGGTCTGTCATAATATAATAGAGACAGTAGATCTAGCTGGTCTGTCATAATTATAATAGAGACAGTAGATCTAGCTGGTCTGTCATAATATAATAGAGACAGTAGATCT
The DNA here is from genome assembly GCF_018296145.1 of Oncorhynchus tshawytscha. Taxonomy (NCBI): domain Eukaryota; kingdom Metazoa; phylum Chordata; class Actinopteri; order Salmoniformes; family Salmonidae; genus Oncorhynchus; species Oncorhynchus tshawytscha. The sequence continues at coordinate 40,861 of NW_024608103.1, forward strand.
AGCTGGTCTGTCATAATATAATAGACAGTAGATCTAGCTGGTCTGTCATAATATAATAGAGACAGTAGATCTAGCTGGTCTGTCATAATATAATAGAGACAGTAGATCTAGCTGGTCTGTCATAATATAATAGAGACAGTAGATCTAGCTGGTCTGTCATATTATAATAGAGACAGTAGATCTAGCTGGTCTGTCATAATATAATAGAGACAGTAGATCTAGCTGGTCTGTCATAATATAATAGAGACAGTAGATGTAGCTGGTCTGTCATAATATAATAGAGACAGTAGATCTAGCTGGTCTGTCATAATATAATAGAGACAGTAGATCTAGCTGGTCTGTCATATAATATAATAGAGACAGTAGATCTAGCTGGTCTGTCATAATATAATAGAGACAGTAGATCTAGCTGGTCTGTCATATATAATAGAGACAGTAGATCTAGCTGGTCTGTCATAATATAATAGAGACAGTAGATCTAGCTGGTCTGTCATAATATAATAGAGACAGTAGATCTAGCTGGTCTGTCATAATATAATAGAGACAGTAGATCTAGCTGGTCTGTCATAATATAATAGAGACAGTAGATCTAGCTGGTCTGTCATAATATAATAGAGACAGTAGATCTAGCTGGTCTGTCATAATATAATAGAGACAGACTGGTCTGTCATATTATAGATCTAGCTGGTCTGTCATAATATAATAGAGACAGTAGATCTAGCTGGTCTGTCATAATATAATAGAGACAGTAGATCTAGCTGGTCTGTCATAATATAATAGAGACAGTAGATCTAGCTGGTCTGTCATAATATAATAGAGACAGTAGATCTAGCTGGTCTGTCATAATATAATAGAGACAGTAGATCTAGCTGGTCTGTCATAATATAATAGAGACAGTAGATCTAGCTCTGTCATAATATAATAGAGACAGTAGATCTAGCTGGTCTGTCATAATATAATAGAGACAGTAGATCTAGCTGGTCTGTCATAATATAATAGAGACAGTAGATCTAGCTGGTCTGTCATAATATAATAGAGACAGTAGATCTAGCTGGTCTGTCATAATATAATAGAGACAGTAGATCTAGCTGGTCTGTCATAATATAATAGAGACAGTAGATCTAGCTGGTCTGTCATATTATAATAGAGACAGTAGATCTAGCTGGTCTGTCATAATATAATAGAGACAGTAGATCTAGCTGGTCTGTCATAATATAATAGAGACAGTAGATCTAGCTGGTCTGTCATATTATAATAGAGACAGTAGATCTAGCTGGTCTGTCATAATATAATAGAGACAGTAGATCTAGCTGGTCTGTCATATAATAGAGACAGTAGATCTAGCTGGTCTGTCATAATATAATAGAGACAGTAGATCTAGCTGGTCTGTCATAATATAATAGAGACAGTAGATCTAGCTGGTCTGTCATATTATAATAGAGACAGTAGATCTAGCTGGTCTGTCATAATATAATAGAGACAGTAGATCTAGCTGGTCTGTCATAATATAATAGAGACAGTAGATCTAGCTGGTCTGTCATATATAATAGAGACAGTAGATCTAGCTGGTCTGTCATAATATAATAGAGACAGTAGATCTAGCTGGTCTGTCATAATATAATAGAGACAGTAGATCTAGCTGGTCAGTCATAATATAATAGAGAGAGACAGTAGATCTAGGTGGTCTGTCATAATATAACCCTAACCCTACATTACATCCAGCTGGTCTGTCATAATATAATAGACAGTAGATCTAGCTGGTCTGTCATAATATAAGAGAGAGACAGTAGATCTAGCTGGTCTGTCATAATATAATAGAGACAGTAGATCTAGCTGGTCTGTCATAATATAATAGAGACAGTAGATCTAGCTGGTCTGTCATATAATATAATAGAGACAGTAGATCTAGCTGGTCTGTCATAATATAATAGAGACAGTAGATCTAGCTGGTCTGTCATAATATAATAGAGACAGTAGATCTAGCTGGTCTGTCATAATATAATAGAGACAGTAGATCTAGCTGGTCTGTCATAATATAATAGAGACAGTAGATCTAGCTGGTCTGTCATAATATAATAGAGACAGTAGAAGCTGGTCTGTCAGACAGTAGATCTAGCTGGTCTGTCATATATAATAGAGACAGTAGATCTAGCTGGTCTGTCATAATATAATAGAGACAGTAGATCTAGCTGGTCTGTCATAATATAATAGAGACAGTAGATCTAGCTGGTCTGTCATAATATAATAGAGACAGTAGATCTAGCTGGTCTGTCATAATATAATAGAGACAGTAGATCTAGCTGGTCTGTCATAATATAATAGAGACAGTAGATCTAGCTGGTCTGTCATAATATAATAGAGACAGTAGATCTAGCTGGTCTGTCATAATATAATAGAGACAGTAGATCTAGCTGGTCTGTCATATTATAATAGAGACAGTAGATCTAGCTGGTCTGTCATAATATAATAGAGACAGTAGATCTAGCTGGTCTGTCATAATATAATAGAGACAGTAGATCTAGCTGGTCTGTCATAATATAATAGAGACAGTAGATCTAGCTGGTCTGTCATAATATAATAGAGACAGTAGATCTAGCTGGTCTGTCATATTATAATAGAGACAGTAGATCTAGCTGGTCTGTCATAATATAATAGAGACAGTAGATCTAGCTGGTCTGTCATAATATAATAGAGACAGTAGATCTAGCTGGTCTGTCATAATATAATAGAGACAGTAGATCTAGCTGGTCTGTCTAATATAATCATAGATCTAGCTGGTCTGTCATAATATAATAGAGTAGATCTAGCTGGTCTGTCATAATATAATAGAGACAGTAGATCTGCTGGTCTGTCATAATATAATAGAGACAGTAGATCTAGCTGGTCTGTCATAATATAATAGAGACAGTAGATCTAGCTGGTCTGTCATAATATAATAGAGACAGTAGATCTAGCTGGTCTGTCATAATATAATAGAGACAGTAGATCTAGCTGGTCTGTCATAATATAATAGAGACAGTAGATCTAGCTGGTCTGTCATAATATAATAGAGACAGTAGATCTAGCTGGTCTGTCATAATATAATAGAGACAGTAGATCTAGCTGGTCTGTCATAATATAATAGAGACAGTAGATCTAGCTGGTCTGTCATAATATAATAGAGACAGTAGATCTAGCTGGTCTGTCATAATATAATAGAGACAGTAGATCTAGCTGGTCTGTCATAATATAATAGAGACAGTAGATCTAGCTGGTCTGTCATAATATAATAGAGACAGTAGATCTAGCTGGTCTGTCATAATATAATAGAGACAGTAGATCTAGCTGGTCTGTCATAATATAATAGAGACAGTAGATCTAGCTGGTCTGTCATAATATAATAGAGACAGTAGATCTAGCTGGTCTGTCATAATATAATAGAGACAGTAGATGGTCTGTCATAATATAATAGAGACAGTAGATCTAGCTGGTCTGTCATAATATAATAGAGACAGTAGATCTAGCTGGTCTGTCATAATATAATAGAGACAGTAGATCTAGCTGGTCTGTCATAATATAATAGAGACAGTAGATCTAGCTGGTCTGTCATAATATAATAGAGACAGTAGATCTAGCTGGTCTGTCATATATAATAGAGACGGTAGATCTAGCTGATCTGTCATAATATAATGGACACAGTAGATATAGCTGGTCTGTCATATTATAATAGAGACAGTAGATCTAGCTGGTATCTTATATATTATAATAGAGACAGTAGATCTAGCTGGTCTGTCATAATATAATAGAGACAGTAGATCTAGCTGGTCTGTCATACTATAATAGAGACAGTAGATCTAGCTGGTCTGTCATATTGTTATAGAGAGAGTAGATCTTGCTGGTCTGTCATAATATAATCAAGACAGTAGATCTACCTGGTATCTTATATATTATAACAGAGAGTAGATCTAGCTGGTCTGTCATAATATATTAGAGACAGTAGATCTAGCTGGTCTGTCATAATATAATAGAGACAGTAGATCTAGCTGGTCTGTCATATTATAATAGAGACAGTAGGTCTAGCTGGTCTGTCATATTATAATAGAGACAGTAGATCAAGCTGGTCTGTCATAATATAATAGAGAGAGACAGTAGATCTAGCTGGTCTGTCATAATATAATAGAGACAGTAGATCTAGCTGGTCTGTCATAATATAATTGTGACAGTAGATCTAGCTGGTCTGTCATATTATAATAGAGATAGTAGATCTAGCTGGTCTGTCATAATATAATAGAGACAGTAGATCTAGCTGGTCTGTCATATTATAATAGAGACAGTAGATCTAGCTGGTCTGTCATAATATAATAGAGACAGTAGATCTAGCTGGTCTGTCATAATTATAATAGAGACAGTAGATCTAGCTGGTCTGTCATAATATAATAGAGACAGTAGATCTAGCTGGTCTGTCATAATATAATAGAGACAGTAGATCTAGCTGGTCTGTCATAATTATAATAGAGACAGTAGATCTAGCTGGTCTGTCATAATATAATAGAGACAGTAGATCTAGCTGGTCTGTCATAATATAATAGAGACAGTAGATCTAGCTGGTCTGTCATAATATAATAGAGACAGTAGATCTAGCTGGTCTGTCATCAGTAGATCTGCTCTGTCATAATATAATAGAGACAGTAGATCTAGCTGGTCTGTCATAATATAATAGAGACAGTAGATCTAGCTGGTCTGTCATAATATAATAGAGACAGTAGATCTAGCTGGTCTGTCATATTATAATAGAGACAGTAGATCTAGCTGGTCTGTCATAATATAATAGAGACAGTAGATCTAGCTGGTCTGTCATATATAATTGTGACAGTAGGTCTCGATGGTCTGTCATATTATAATAGACAGTAGATCTAGCTGGTCTGTCATATATATAAGACAGTAGAGAGCAGTCTAGTCTAGCTAGGTCTAGCTGTCTGTCATAATATAATAGAGACAGTAGATCTAGCTGGTCTGTCATAATATAATAGAGACAGTAGATCTAGCTGGTCTGTCATAATATAATAGAGACAGTAGATCTAGCTGGTCTGTCATATTATAATAGAGACAGTAGATCTAGCTGGTCTGTCATAATATAATAGAGACAGTAGATCTAGCTGGTCTGTCATAATAAAATAGAGACAGTAGATCTAGCTGGTCTGTCATATTATAATAGAGACAGTTGATCTCGCTGGTCTGTCATCATATAATAGAGACAGTAGATCTAGCTGGTCTGTCATAATATAATAGAGACAGTAGATCTAGCTGGTCTGTCATATTATAATAGAGACAGTAGATCTAGCTGGTCTGTCATAATAAAATAAAGACAGTAGATCTAGCTTGTCTGTCATACTATAATTGTGACAGTAGGTCTAGCTGGTCTGTCATATTATAATAGAGACATTAGATCTAGCTGGTCTGTCATAATATAATAGAGACAGTAGATCTAGCTGGTCTGTCATATTATAGAGACAGTAGATCTAGCTGGTCTGTCATAATATAATAGAGACAGTAGATCTAGCTGGTCTGTCATAATATAATAGAGACAGTAGATCTAGCTGGTCTGTCATAATATAATAGAGACAGTAGATCTAGCTGGTCTGTCATAATATAATAGAGACATTAGATCTAGCTGGTCTGTCATAATATAATAGAGACAGTAGATCTAGCTGGTCTGTCATATTATAATAGAGACAGTAGATCTAGCTGGTCTGTCATAATATAATAAAGACAGTAGATCTAGCTGGTCTGTCATATAATAGAGACAGTAGATCTAGCTGTCATAATATAATGACAGTAGGATCTAGCTGGTCTGTCATATTATAATAGAGACAGTAGATCTAGCTGGTCTGTCATAATATAATAGAGACAGTAGATCTAGCTGGTCTGTCATATTATAATAGAGACAGTAGATCTAGCTGGTCTGTCATAATATAATAGAGACAGTAGATCTAGCTGGTCTGTCATAATTATAATAGAGACAGTAGATCTAGCTGGTCTGTCATAATATAATAGAGACAGTAGATCTAGCTGGTCTGTCATAATATAATAGAGACAGTAGATCTAGCTGGTCTGTCATAATATAATAGAGACAGTAGATCTAGCTGGTCTGTCATAATATAATAGAGACAGTAGATCTAGCTGGTCTGTCATATTATAATAGAGACAGTAGATCTAGCTGGTCTGTCATAATATAATAGAGACAGTAGATCTAGCTGGTCTGTCATAATATAATAGAGACAGTAGATCTAGCTGGTCTGTCATAATATAATAGAGACAGTAGATCTAGCTGGTCTGTCATAATATAATAGAGACAGTAGATCTAGCTGGTCTGTCATAATTATAATAGAGACAGTAGATCTAGCTGGTCTGTCATAATATAATAGAGACAGTAGATCTAGCTGGTCTGTCATAATATAATAGAGACAGTAGATCTAGCTGGTCTGTCATAATACAATAGAGACAGTAGAACTAGCTGGTCCATCATAATATAATAGAGACTGTAGATCTAGCTGGTCTGTCATATTATAATAGACAGTAGATCTAGATGCTCTGTCATAATATAATAGAGACAGTAGATCTAGCTGGTCTGTAATATTACAATAGAGACAGTAGATCTAGCTGGTCTGTCATATTATAGTAGAGATAGTAGATCTAGCTGGTCTGTCATAATATAATAGAGACAGTATATCTAGCTGGTCTGTCATAATATAATAGAGACAGTAGAATTAGCTGGTATGTCATACTATAATAGAGACAGTAGATCTAGCTGGTCTGTCTTAATAAAATAGAGACAGTAGATCTAGCTGGTCTGTCATAATATAATAGAGACAGTAGATCTAGCTGGCCTGTCGAAATATAATAGAGACAATAGTTCTAGCTGGTCCTTCATAATATAATGGAGACAGTAGATCTAGCTGGTCTGTCAGTAGATCTAGCTGGTCTGTCATAATATAATAGAGACAGTAGATCTTGCTGGTCTGTCATAATATAATAGAGACAGTAGATCTAGCTGGTCTGTCATAATATTGTAGAGACAGTAGAACTCGCTGGTCTGTCATAATATAATAGAGACAGTAGATCTAGCTGGTCTGTCATAATATAATAGAGACAGTAGATCTTGCTGGTCTGTCATAATATAATAGAGACAGTAGATCTAGCTGGTCTGTCATAATATAATAGAGACAGTAGATCTAGCTGGTCTGTCATAATATAATAGAGACAGTAGATCTAGCTGGTCTGTCATAATATAATAGAGACAGTAGATCTAGCTGGTCTGTCATTATATAATAGAGACAGTATATCTAGATGGTCTGCCATAATATAATAGAGACAGTAAATCTTGCTGGTCTGTCATAATATAATAGAGACAGTAGATCTAGCTGGTCTGTCGATCTAGCTGGTCTGTCATATTATAATAGAGACAGTAGATCTAGCTGGTCTGTCATACCTTAAGGGAACATTTCGGCATTTGCCGTATGGTTAGTGAGAAAGTGCACATTGCAAATGTACGGTCCCTTACTAGACGTCCGAAAACGTTTTTAAAATTCGCGGACGGCGTCGGGCCGAGCGGCAGGGCCGGACCTACCAGGAAGTCATCAAATGAACTTTGTCGGACATTCGGTTTCCGTTTCACAAAAATAATAAGATTTTGGTCATTTTTCCACTGTCCCAGAATATCCCACAGGGGGGCATAAGCAATCATATTGCTATCGGACAAAACATCACGATTCACGACGGGGCCTTATCTCGAAAACGGAAAATATTTCGAAGCCGAAACTCGGTGAGCGTAGGTTTGGCATAATGGGCAGTTGGCCCCGAACAAGATGGCGTCCAGGCCTCAACGGTTTTTGAGTTATGGCCATTTATCTGGGATTAAAGGTCCAAAATGAAAATAGAGAAATTATTTTTCCACTTCATGTCAAAGTCAAGGAGCCTCCGGTGTCAATAAAAAAGAACCAGCCATTTATCTATCGTCATTTAAGAGAAATCGTACAATGACAGATTGGTGATGTTCACGGATAGGTGTTTTTTTTTTTTTTCAACGGTTACAGATCTAGTTGCAGGGTGTTCTTACGAATCTTTTTAAAGTGTGCTGCGGAGCTCTGCGAGATTTCTGTGATTTTCTATGATTTTCTGAAATAACACACACTCACTAAACCCTCTGTAAATAACTCAGTTCTTAACGTAAAGACTTAAAACTCAGGATTCTGTAAAGGCATACCCCAATCAGGATATGGGTTTATTTATAGCTTCCTGTGCCAACCGGAAGTGCCTTAAATGATGTCATAGTGGCAGTTTCCAAGGGTTAAAAAGGTCAGATCTTTTCAAAACTTCATATGTGTGATTAGGCAATCCCCATAAACTGTAAGTCAGTCATTTCTCCCAACAGATGTCAAAGAAAAGCTCT
>NW_024608104.1:0-49346 GCF_018296145.1 Oncorhynchus tshawytscha
ACCAGGTAATATAATGACAGTAGATGGTAGACCAGGGTAATATAATGACAGTAGATGGTAGACCAGGTAATATAATGACAGTAGATGGTAGACCAGGGTAATATAAATGACAGTAGATGGTAATAGACCAGGTAATATAATGACAGTAGATGGTAGACCAGGTAATATAATGACAGTAGATGGTAGACCAGGTAATATAATGACAGTAGATGGTAGACCAGGGTAATATAATGACAGTAGATGGTAGACCAGGGTAATATAATGACAGTAGATGGTAGACCAGGGTAATATAATGACAGTAGATGGTAGACCAGGGGTAATATAATGACAGTAGATGGTAGACCAGGGTAATATAATGACACAGATGGTAGACCAGGGTAATATAATGACAGTAGATGGTAGACCAGGGTAATATAATGACAGTAGATGGGACCAGACCAGGCAATATAATGACAGTAGATAGACAGGGTAATATAATGACAGTAGATGGTAGACCAGGGTAATATAATGACAGTAGATGGTAGACCAGGTAATATAATGACAGTAGATGGTAGACCAGGGTAATATAATGACAGTAGATGGACCAGGGATGACAGGGTAATATAATGACAGTAGATGGTAGACCAGGGTAATATAATGACAGTAGATGGTAGACCAGGGTAATATAATGACAGTAGATGGTAGACCAGGTAATATAATGACAGTAGATGGTAGACCAGGGTAATATAATGACAGTAGATGGTAGACCAGGGTAATATAATGACAGTAGATGGTAGACCAGGGTAATATAATGACAGTAGATGGTAGACCAGGGTAATATAATGACAGTAGATGGTAGACCAGGGTAATATAATGACAGTAGATGGTAGACCAGGGTAATATAATGACAGTAGACCAGACCAGGGTAATATAATGACAGTAGATGGTAGACCAGGGTAATATAATGACAGTAGAGGTAGACCAGGGTAATATAATGACAGTAGATGGTAGACCAGGGTAATATAATGACAGTAGATGGACAGTAGATGGTAGACCAGGTAATATAATGACAGTAGATGGTAGACCAGGTAATATAATGACAGTAGATGACAGTAGACCAGGGTAATATAATGACAGTAGATGGTAGACCAGGTAATATAATGACAGTAGATGGTAGACCAGGTAATATAATGACAGTAGATGGTAGACCAGGGTAATATAATGACAGTAGATGGTAGACCAGGGCAATATAATGGTAGACCAGGGTAATATAATGACAGTAGATGGTAGACCAGGGTAATATAATGACAGTAGATGGTAGACCAGGGTAATATAATGACAGTAGATGGTAGAGACCAGGGTAATATAATGACAGTAGATGGTAGACCAGGGTAATATAATGACAGTAGATGGTAGACCAGGGTAATATAATGACAGTAGATGGTAGACCAGGGTAATATAATGACAGTAGATGGTAGACCAGGTAATATAATGACAGTAGATGGTAGACCAGGTAATATAATGACAGTAGATGGTAGACCAGGGACCAATATAATGACAGTAGATGGTAGACCAGGGTAATATAATGACAGTAGATGGTAGACCAGGGTAATATAATGACAGTAGATGGTAGACCAGGTAATATAATGACAGTAGATGGTAGACCAGGTAATATAATGACAGTAGATGGTAGACCAGGGTAATATAATGACAGTAGATGGTAGACCAGGGTAATATAATGACAGTAGATGGAGACCAGGGTAATATAATGACAGTAGATGGTAGACCAGGGTAATATAATGACAGTAGATGGTAGACCAGGGTAATATAATGACAGTAGATGGTAGACCAGGGTAATATAATGACAGTAGATGGTAGACCAGGTAATATAATGACAGTAGATGGTAGACCAGGGTAATATAATGACAGTAGATGGTAGACCAGGGTAATATAATGACAGTAGATGGTAGACCAGACCAGGGTAATATAATGACAGTAGATGGTAGACCAGGGTAATATAATGACAGTAGATGGTAGACCAGGGTAATATAATGACAGTAGATGGTAGACCAGGGTAATATAATGACAGTAGATGGTAGACCAGGTAATATAATGACAGTAGATGGTAGACCAGGTAATATAATGACAGTAGATGGTAGACCAGGGTAATATAATGACAGTAGATGGTAGACCAGGTAATATAATGACAGTAGATGGTAGACCAGGTAATATAATGACAGTAGATGGTAGACCAGGGTAATATAATGACAGTAGATGGTAGACCAGGGTAATATAATGACAGTAGATGGTAGACCAGGTAATATAATGACAGTAGATGGTAGACCAGGTAATATAATGACAGTAGATGGTAGACCAGGGTAATATAATGACAGTAGATGGTAGACCAGGTAATATAATGACAGTAGATGGTAGACCAGGGTAATATAATGACAGTAGATGGTAGACCAGGGTAATATAATGACAGTAGATGGTAGACCAGGGTAATATAATGACAGTAGATGGTAGACCAGGGTAATATAATGACAGTAGATGGTAGACCAGGTAATATAATGACAGTAGATGGTAGACCAGGGTAATATAATGACAGTAGATGGTAGACCAGGGTAATATAATGACAGTAGATGGTAGACCAGGTAATATAATGACAGTAGATGGTAGACCAGGGTAATATAATGACAGTAGATGGTAGACCAGGTAATATAATGACAGTAGATGGTAGACCAGGGTAATATAATGACAGTAGATGGTAGACCAGGGTAATATAATGACAGTAGATGGTAGACCAGGGTAATATAATGACAGTAGATGGTAGACCAGGGTAATATAATGACAGTAGATGGTAGACCAGGTAATATAATGACAGTAGATGGTAGACCAGGGTAATATAATGACAGTAGATGGTAGACCAGGTAATATAATGACAGTAGATGGTAGACCAGGGTAATATAATGACAGTAGATGGTAGACCAGGTAATATAATGACAGTAGATGGTAGACCAGGGTAATATAATGACAGTAGATGGTAGACCAGGGTAATATAATGACAGTAGATGGTAGACCAGGGTAATATAATGACAGTAGATGGTAGACCAGGGTAATATAATGACAGTAGATGGTAGACCAGGGTAATATAATGACAGTAGATGGTAGACCAGGGTAATATAATGACAGTAGATGGTAGACCAGGTAATATAATGACAGTAGATGGTAGACCAGGGTAATATAATGACAGTAGATGGTAGACCAGGGTAATATAATGACAGTAGATGGTAGACCAGGGTAATATAATGACAGTAGATGGTAGACCAGGGTAATATAATGACAGTAGATGGTAGACCAGGTAATATAATGACAGTAGATGGTAGACCAGGTAATATAATGACAGTAGATGGTAGACCAGGGTAATATAATGACAGTAGATGGTAGACCAGGGTAATATAATGACAGTAGATGGTAGACCAGGTAATATAATGACAGTAGATGGTAGACCAGGTAATATAATGACAGTAGATGGTAGACCAGGGTAATATAATGACAGTAGATGGTAGACCAGGGTAATATAATGACAGTAGATGGTAGACCAGGTAATATAATGACAGTAGATGGTAGACCAGGGTAATATAATGACAGTAGATGGTAGACCAGGGTAATATAATGACAGTAGATGGTAGACCAGGGTAATATAATGACAGTAGATGGTAGACCAGGTAATATAATGACAGTAGATGGTAGACCAGGGTAATATAATGACAGTAGATGGTAGACCAGGTAATATAATGACAGTAGATGGTAGACCAGGGTAATATAATGACAGTAGATGGTAGACCAGGGTAATATAATGACAGTAGATGGTAGACCAGGGTAATATAATGACAGTAGATGGTAGACCAGGGTAATATAATGACAGTAGATGGTAGACCAGGTAATATAATGACAGTAGATGGTAGACCAGGTAAATAATACATGACAGTAGATGGTAGACCAGGTAATATAATGACAGTAGATGGTAGACCAGGTAATATAATGACAGTAGATGGTAGACCAGGTAATATAATGACAGTAGATGGTAGACCAGGTAATATAATGACAGTAGATGGTAGACCAGGTAATATAATGACAGTAGATGGTAGACCAGGGTAATATAATGACAGTAGATGGTAGACCAGGGTAATATAATGACAGTAGATGGTAGACCAGGTAATATAATGACAGTAGATGGTAGACCAGGGTAATATAATGACAGTAGATGGTAGACCAGGGTAATATAATGACAGTAGATGGTAGACCAGGGTAATATAATGACAGTAGATGGTAGACCAGGTAATATAATGACAGTAGATGGTAGACCAGGTAATATAATGACAGTAGATGGTAGACCAGGGTAATATAATGACAGTAGATGGTAGACCAGGTAATATAATGACAGTAGATGGTAGACCAGGTAATATAATGACAGTAGATGGTAGACCAGGGTAATATAATGACAGTAGATGGTAGACCAGGTAATATAATGACAGTAGATGGTAGACCAGGTAATATAATGACAGTAGATGGTAGACCAGGGTAATATAATGACAGTAGATGGTAGACCAGGTAATATAATGACAGTAGATGGTAGACCAGGGTAATATAATGACAGTAGATGGTAGACCAGGGTAATATAATGACAGTAGATGGTAGACCAGGGTAATATAATGACAGTAGATGGTAGACCAGGTAATATAATGACAGTAGATGGTAGACCAGGTAATATAATGACAGTAGATGGTAGACCAGGTAATATAATGACAGTAGATGGTAGACCAGGGTAATATAATGACAGTAGATGGTAGACCAGGTAATATAATGACAGTAGATGGTAGACCAGGTAATATAATGACAGTAGATGGTAGACCAGGGTAATATAATGACAGTAGATGGTAGACCAGGTAATATAATGACAGTAGATGGTAGAGACCAGGGTAATATAATGACAGTAGATGGTAGACCAGGGTAATATAATGACAGTAGATGGTAGACCAGGGTAATATAATGACAGTAGATGGTAGACCAGGGTAATATAATGACAGTAGATGGTAGACCAGGGTAATATAATGACAGTAGATGGTAGACCAGGGTAATATAATGACAGTAGATGGTAGACCAGGTAATATAATGACAGTAGATGGTAGACCAGGGTAATATAATGACAGTAGATGGTAGACCAGGGTAATATAAGATGACAGTAGATGGTAGACCAGGGTAATATAATGACAGTAGATGGTAGACCAGGTAATATAATGACAGTAGATGGTAGACCAGGTAATATAATGACAGTAGATGGTAGACCAGGGTAATATAATGACAGTAGATGGTAGACCAGGTAATATAATGACAGTAGATGGTAGACCAGGTAATATAATGACAGTAGATGGTAGACCAGGGTAATATAATGACAGTAGATGGTAGACCAGGGTAATATAATGACAGTAGATGGTAGACCAGGGTAATATAATGACAGTAGATGGTAGACCAGGGTAATATAATGACAGTAGATGGTAGACCAGGTAATATAATGACAGTAGATGGTAGACCAGGGTAATATAATGACAGTAGATGGTAGACCAGGGTAATATAATGACAGTAGATGGTAGACCAGGGTAATATAATGACAGTAGATGGTAGACCAGGGTAATATAATGACAGTAGATGGTAGACCAGGTAATATAATGACAGTAGATGGTAGACCAGGGTAATATAATGACAGTAGATGGTAGACCAGGGTAATATAATGACAGTAGATGGTAGACCAGGGTAATATAATGACAGTAGATGGTAGACCAGGGTAATATAATGACAGTAGATGGTAGACCAGGTAATATAATGACAGTAGATGGTAGACCAGGCAATATAATGACAGTAGATGGTAGACCAGGTAATATAATGACAGTAGATGGTAGACCAGGTAATATAATGACAGTAGATGGTAGACCAGGTAATATAATGACAGTAGATGGTAGACCAGGGTAATATAATGACAGTAGATGGTAGACCAGGGTAATATAATGACAGTAGATGGTAGACCAGGGTAATATAATGACAGTAGATGGTAGACCAGGGTAATATAATGACAGTAGATGGTAGACCAGGTAATATAATGACAGTAGATGGTAGACCAGGTAATATAATGACAGTAGATGGTAGACCAGGGTAATATAATGACAGTAGATGGTAGACCAGGTAATATAATGACAGTAGATGGTAGACCAGGGTAATATAATGACAGTAGATGGTAGACCAGGGTAATATAATGACAGTAGATGGTAGACCAGGGTAATATAATGACAGTAGATGGTAGACCAGGTAATATAATGACAGTAGATGGTAGACCAGGTAATATAATGACAGTAGATGGTAGACCAGGGTAATATAATGACAGTAGATGGTAGACCAGGGTAATATAATGACAGTAGATGGTAGACCAGGGTAATATAATGACAGTAGATGGTAGACCAGGGTAATATAATGACAGTAGATGGTAGACCAGGTAATATAATGACAGTAGATGGTAGACCAGGTAATATAATGACAGTAGATGGTAGACCAGGTAATATAATGACAGTAGATGGTAGACCAGGTAATATAATGACAGTAGATGGTAGACCAGGTAATATAATGACAGTAGATGGTAGACCAGGGTAATATAATGACAGTAGATGGTAGACCAGGTAATATAATGACAGTAGATGGTAGACCAGGGTAATATAATGACAGTAGATGGTAGACCAGGTAATATAATGACAGTAGATGGTAGACCAGGTAATATAATGACAGTAGATGGTAGACCAGGGTAATATAATGACAGTAGATGGTAGACCAGGTAATATAATGACAGTAGATGGTAGACCAGGTAATATAATGACAGTAGATGGTAGACCAGGGTAATATAATGACAGTAGATGGTAGACCAGGTAATATAATGACAGTAGATGGTAGACCAGGTAATATAATGACAGTAGATGGTAGACCAGGGTAATATAATGACAGTAGATGGTAGACCAGGGTAATATAATGACAGTAGATGGTAGACCAGGTAATATAATGACAGTAGATGGTAGACCAGGGTAATATAATGACAGTAGATGGTAGACCAGGTAATATAATGACAGTAGATGGTAGACCAGGTAATATAATGACAGTAGATGGTAGACCAGGGTAATATAATGACAGTAGATGGTAGACCAGGTAATATAATGACAGTAGATGGTAGACCAGGGTAATATAATGACAGTAGATGGTAGACCAGGTAATATAATGACAGTAGATGGTAGACCAGGGTAATATAATGACAGTAGATGGTAGACCAGGTAATATAATGACAGTAGATGGTAGACCAGGGTAATATAATGACAGTAGATGGTAGACCAGGTAATATAATGACAGTAGATGGTAGACCAGGGTAATATAATGACAGTAGATGGTAGACCAGGGTAATATAATGACAGTAGATGGTAGACCAGGGTAATATAATGACAGTAGATGGTAGACCAGGGTAATATAATGACAGTAGATGGTAGACCAGGGTAATATAATGACAGTAGATGGTAGACCAGGGTAATATAATGACAGTAGATGGTAGACCAGGTAATATAATGACAGTAGATGGTAGACCAGGGTAATATAATGACAGTAGATAGACCAGGTAATATAATGACAGTAGATGGTAGACCAGGTAATATAATGACAGTAGATGGTAGACCAGGGTAATATAATGACAGTAGATGGTAGACCAGGTAATATAATGACAGTAGATGGTAGACCAGGTAATATAATGACAGTAGATGGTAGACCAGGTAATATAATGACAGTAGATGGTAGACCAGGTAATATAATGACAGTAGATGGTAGACCAGGGTAATATAATGACAGTAGATGGTAGACCAGGGTAATATAATGACAGTAGATGGTAGACCAGGTAATATAATGACAGTAGATGGTAGACCAGGGTAATATAATGACAGTAGATGGTAGACCAGGGTAATATAATGACAGTAGATGGTAGACCAGGGTAATATAATGACAGTAGATGGTAGACCAGGTAATATAATGACAGTAGATGGTAGACCAGGGTAATATAATGACAGTAGATGGTAGACCAGGGTAATATAATGACAGTAGATGGTAGACCAGGGTAATATAATGACAGTAGATGGTAGACCAGGGTAATATAATGACAGTAGATGGTAGACCAGGGTAATATAATGACAGTAGATGGTAGACCAGGTAATATAATGACAGTAGATGGTAGACCAGGTAATATAATGACAGTAGATGGTAGACCAGGGTAATATAATGACAGTAGATGGTAGACCAGGGTAATATAATGACAGTAGATGGTAGACCAGGGTAATATAATGACAGTAGATGGTAGACCAGGGTAATATAATGACAGTAGATGGTAGACCAGGGTAATATAATGACAGTAGATGGTAGACCAGGGTAATATAATGACAGTAGATGGTAGACCAGGTAATATAATGACAGTAGATGGTAGACCAGGTAATATAATGACAGTAGATGGTAGACCAGGGTAATATAATGACAGTAGATGGTAGACCAGGGTAATATAATGACAGTAGATGGTAGACCAGGGTAATATAATGACAGTAGATGGTAGACCAGGTAATATAATGACAGTAGATGGTAGACCAGGGTAATATAATGACAGTAGATGGTAGACCAGGTAATATAATGACAGTAGATGGTAGACCAGGGTAATATAATGACAGTAGATGGTAGACCAGGTAATATAATGACAGTAGATGGTAGACCAGGGTAATATAATGACAGTAGATGGTAGACCAGGTAATATAATGACAGTAGATGGTAGACCAGGGTAATATAATGACAGTAGATGGTAGACCAGGGTAATATAATGACAGTAGATGGTAGACCAGGGTAATATAATGACAGTAGATGGTAGACCAGGGTAATATAATGACAGTAGATGGTAGACCAGGTAATATAATGACAGTAGATGGTAGACCAGGGTAATATAATGACAGTAGATGGTAGACCAGGTAATATAATGACAGTAGATGGTAGACCAGGGTAATATAATGACAGTAGATGGTAGACCAGGGTAATATAATGACAGTAGATGGTAGACCAGGGTAATATAATGACAGTAGATGGTAGACCAGGTAATATAATGACAGTAGATGGTAGACCAGGGTAATATAATGACAGTAGATGGTAGACCAGGGTAATATAATGACAGTAGATGGTAGACCAGGGTAATATAATGACAGTAGATGGTAGACCAGGGTAATATAATGACAGTAGATGGTAGACCAGGTAATATAATGACAGTAGATGGTAGACCAGGGTAATATAATGACAGTAGATGGTAGACCAGGGTAATATAATGACAGTAGATGGTAGACCAGGGTAATATAATGACAGTAGATGGTAGACCAGGGTAATATAATGACAGTAGATGGTAGACCAGGGTAATATAATGACAGTAGATGGTAGACCAGGGTAATATAATGACAGTAGATGGTAGACCAGGGTAATATAATGACAGTAGATGGTAGACCAGGGTAATATAATGACAGTAGATGGTAGACCAGGGTAATATAATGACAGTAGATGGTAGACCAGGGTAATATAATGACAGTAGATGGTAGACCAGGGTAATATAATGACAGTAGATGGTAGACCAGGTAATATAATGACAGTAGATGGTAGACCAGGTAATATAATGACAGTAGATGGTAGACCAGGTAATATAATGACAGTAGATGGTAGACCAGGTAATATAATGACAGTAGATGGTAGACCAGGGTAATATAATGACAGTAGATGGTAGACCAGGGTAATATAATGACAGTAGATGGTAGACCAGGTAATATAATGACACAGATGGCAGACCAGGGTAATATAATGACAGTAGATGGTAGACCAGGTAATATAATGACAGTAGATGGTAGACCAGGTAATATAATGACAGTAGATGGTAGACCAGGTAATATAATGACAGTAGATGGTAGACCAGGTAATATAATGACAGTAGATGGTAGACCAGGGTAATATAATGACAGTAGATGGTAGACCAGGTAATATAATGACAGTAGATGGTAGACCAGGGTAATATAATGACAGTAGATGGTAGACCAGGGTAATATAATGACAGTAGATGGTAGACCAGGGTAATATAATGACAGTAGATGGTAGACCAGGGTAATATAATGACAGTAGATGGTAGACCAGGGTAATATAATGACAGTAGATGGTAGACCAGGGTAATATAATGACAGTAGATGGTAGACCAGGTAATATAATGACAGTAGATGGTAGACCAGGTAATATAATGACAGTAGATGGTAGACCAGGTAATATAATGACAGTAGATGGTAGACCAGGTAATATAATGACAGTAGATGGTAGACCAGGGTAATATAATGACAGTAGATGGTAGACCAGGTAATATAATGACAGTAGATGGTAGACCAGGTAATATAATGACAGTAGATGGTAGACCAGGGTAATATAATGACAGTAGATGGTAGACCAGGGTAATATAATGACAGTAGATGGTAGACCAGGTAGACCAGGGTAATATAATGACAGTAGATGGTAGACCAGGGTAATATAATGACAGTAGATGGTAGACCAGGGTAATATAATACAGGGTAATATAATGACAGTAGATGGTAGACCAGGGTAATATAATGACAGTAGATGGTAGACCAGGTAATATAATGACAGTAGATGGTAGACCAGGGTAATATAATGACAGTAGATGGTAGACCAGGGTAATATAATGACAGTAGATGGTAGACCAGGTAATATAATGACAGTAGATGGTAGACCAGGTAATATAATGACAGTAGATGGTAGACCAGGTAATATAATGACAGTAGATGGTAGACCAGGGTAATATAATGACAGTAGATGGTAGACCAGGTAATATAATGACAGTAGATGGTAGACCAGGGTAATATAATGACAGTAGATGGTAGACCAGGGTAATATAATGACAGTAGATGGTAGACCAGGGTAATATAATGACAGTAGATGGTAGACCAGGGTAATATAATGACAGTAGATGGTAGACCAGGGTAATATAATGACAGTAGATGGTAGACCAGGTAATATAATGACAGTAGATGGTAGACCAGGGTAATATAAATGACAGTAGATGGTAGACCAGGTAATATAATGACAGTAGATGGTAGACCAGGTAATATAATGACAGTAGATGGTAGACCAGGTAATATAATGACAGTAGATGGTAGACCAGGGTAATATAATGACAGTAGATGGTAGACCAGGTAATATAATGACAGTAGATGGTAGACCAGGGTAATATAATGACAGTAGATGGTAGACCAGGGTAATATAATGACAGTAGATGGTAGACCAGGTAATATAATGACAGTAGATGGTAGACCAGGGTAATATAATGACAGTAGATGGTAGACCAGGGTAATATAATGACAGTAGATGGTAGACCAGGTAATATAATGACAGTAGATGGTAGACCAGGTAATATAATGACAGTAGATGGTAGACCAGGGTAATATAATGACAGTAGATGGTAGACCAGGGTAATATAATGACAGTAGATGGTAGACCAGGTAAATATGACAGTAGAGTAGAGGGTAATATAATGACAGTAGATGGTAGACCAGGGTAATATAATGACAGTAGATGGTAGACCAGGGTAATATAATGACAGTAGATGGTAGACCAGGGTAATATAATGACAGTAGATGGTAGACCAGGGTAATATAATGACAGTAGAGGTAGACCAGGTAATATAATGACAGTAGATGGTAGACCAGGGTAATATAATGACAGTAGATGGTAGACCAGGGTAATATAATGACAGTAGATGGTAGACCAGGGTAATATATGACAGTAGATGGTAGACCAGGGTAATATAATGACAGTAGATGGTAGACCAGGGTAATATAATGACAGTAGATGGTAGACCATGACAGGTAATATAATGACAGTAGATGGTAGACCAGGGTAATATAATGACAGTAGATGGTAGACCAGGGTAATATAATGACAGTAGATGGTAGACCAGGTAATATAATGACAGTAGATGGTAGACCAGGGTAATATAATGACAGTAGATGGTAGACCAGGGTAAAATATGACAGTAGATGGTAGACCATGGTAATATAGTGACAGTAGAGGGTAGACCAGGGTAATATAATGACAGTAGATGGTTGACCAGGGTAATATAATGACAGTAGATGGCAGACCAGGGTAATATAATGACAGTAGAGAGGGTAATATAATGACAGTAGATGGTAGACCAGGTTAATATAATGACAGTAGATGGTAGACCAGGGTAATATAATGACAGTAGATGGTAGACCAGGGTAATATAATGACAGTAGATGGTTGACCAGTGTAATAGAATGACAGTAGATGGTAGACCAGGGTAATATAATGACAGTAGAGGGTAATATAATGACAGTAGATGGAAGACCAGGGTAATATAGTGACAGTAGATGGTAGACCAGGGTAATATAATGACAGTAGAGGGTAGACCAGGGTAATATTATGACAGTAGATGGTTGACCAGGGTAATATAATGACAGTAGATGGTAGACCAGGGTAATATAATGACAGTAGAGGGTAATATATTGACAGTAGATGGTAGACAAGAGTAATATAATGACAGTAGATGGTAGACCAGGGTAATATAATGACAGTAGATGGTAGACCATGGTAATATAGTGACAGTAGATGGTAGACCAGGGTAATATAATGACAGTAGATGGTTGACCAGGGTAATATAATGACAGTAGATGGTAGACCAGGGTAATATAATGACAGTAGAGGGTAATATATTGACAGTAGATGGTAGACCAGGGTAATATAATGACAGTAGATGGTAGACCAGGGTAATATAATGACAGTAGATGGTTGACCAGGGTAATATAATGACAGTAGATGGTAGACCAGGGTAATATAATGACAGTAGAGGGTAATATAATGACAGTAGATGGTAGACCAGGGTAATATAATGACAGTAGATGGTAGACTAGGGTAATATAATGAAAGTAAATGGTAGACCAGGGTAATATACTCACAGTAGATGGTAGACCAGAGTAATATAATGACAGTAGATGGTAGACCAGGGTAATATATTGACAGTAGATGGTAGACCAGGTTAATAAAATGACAGTAGATGGTAGATCAGGTCAATATAATGACAGTAGATGGTAGACCAGGTTAATATAATGACAGTAAATGGTAGACCAGGTTAATATAATGACAGTAAATGGTAGATCAGGGTAATATAATGACAGTAGATGGTAGACCAGGTAATATAATAGTAATATAGACCAGACAGTAGATTTAGACCAGGGTAATATAGTGACAGTAGATGGTAGACCAGGGTAATATAATGACAGTAGATGGTAGAACAGGGTAATATAATGACAGTAGATGGTAGACCAGTGTAATATAATGACAGTAGATGGTAGACAGGGTAATATAATGACAGTAGATGGTAGACCAGGGTAATATAATGACAGTAGATGGTAGACCAGGGTAATATATGACAGTAGATGGTAGACCAGGTAATATAATGACAGTAGATGGTAGACCAGGGTAATATAATGACAGTAGATGGGTAGACCAGGGTAATATAATGACAGTAGATGGTAGACCAGGGTAATATAATGACAGTAGAGGGTAATATAGTGACAGTAGATGGTAGACCAGGTTAATATAATGACAGTAGATGGTAGACCAGGGTAATATAATGACAGTAGATGGTAGACCAGGGTAATATAATGACAGTAGATGGTAGACCAGGGTAATATAATGACAGTAGAGGGTAATATAATGACAGTAGATGGTTGACCAGGGTAATATAATGACAGTAGATGGTAGACCAGGTTAATGTAATGACAGTAGATGGTAGACCAGGGTAATATATTGACAGTAGATGGTAGACCAGGGTATATATGACAGTAGATGGTAGACCATGGTAATATAATGACAGTAGATGGTAGACCAGGGTAATATAATGACAGTAGATGGTAGACCAGGGTAATATAATGACAGTAGATGGTAGACCAGGGTAATATAATGACAGTAGAGTAGACCAGGGTAATATAATGACAGTAGATGGAAGACCAGGGTAATATAGTGACAGTAGATGGTAGACCAGGGTAATATAATGACAGTAGATGGTAGACCAGGGTAATATAATGACAGTAGATGGTAGACCAGGGTAATATAATGACAGTAGATGGTAGACCAGGGTAATATAATGACAGTAGAGGGTAATATATTGACAGTAGATGGTAGACAGGTAATATAATGACAGTAGATGGTAGACCAGGGTAATATAATGACAGTAGATGGTAGACCATGGTAATATAAGTGACAGTAGAGGGTAGACCAGGGTAATATAATGACAGTAGATGGTTGACCAGGGTAATATAATGACAGTAGATGGTAGACCAGGGTAATATAATGACAGTAGATGGTAGACCAGGGTAATATATGACAGTAGATGGTAGACCAGGGTAATATAATGACAGTAGATGGTAGACCAGGGTAATATAATGACAGTAGATGGTAGAACAGGGTAATATAATGACAGTAGATGGTAGACCAGGGTAATATAATGACAGTAGAGGGTAATATAATGACAGTAGATGGTAGACCAGGGTAATATAATGACAGTAGATGGTTGACCAGTGTAATAGAATGACAGTAGATGGTAGACCAGGGTAATATAATGACAGTAGAGGGTAATATAATGACAGTAGATGGAAGACCAGGGTAATATAGTGACAGTAGATGGTAGACCAGGGTAATATAATGACAGTAGAGGGTAGACCAGGGTAATATTATGACAGTAGATGGTTGACCAGGGTAATATAATGACAGTAGATGGTAGACCAGGGTAATATAATGACAGTAGAGGGTAATATATTGACAGTAGATGGTAGACAAGAGTAGTATAATGACAGTAGATGGTAGACCAGGGTAATATAATGACAGTAGATGGTAGACCAGGGTAATATAATGACAGTAGAGGGTAGACCAGGGTAATATAATGACAGTAGATGGTAGACCAGGGTAATATAATGACAGTAGATGGTAGACCAGGGTAATATAATGACAGTAGAGGGTAATATATTGACAGTAGATGGTAGACCAGGGTAATATAATGACAGTAGATGGTAGACCAGGGTAATATAATGACAGTAGATGGTTGACCAGGGTAATATAATGATGGTAGATGGTAGACCAGGGTAATATAATGACAGTAGAGGGTAATATAATGACAGTAGATGGTAGACCAGGGTAATATAATGACAGTAGATGGTAGACTAGGGTAATATAATGAAAGTAAATGGTAGACCAGGGTAATATACTGACAGTAGATGGTAGACCAGAGTAATATAATGACAGTAGATGGTAGACCAGGGTAATATATTGACAGTAGATGGTAGACCAGGGTAATATAATGACAGTAGATGGTTGACCAGGGTAATATAATGACAGTAGATGGTAGACCAGGGTAATATAATGACAGTAGAGGGTAGACCAGGTTAATATAATGACAGTAGATGGTAGACCAGGGTAATATAATGACAGTAGATGATAGACCAGGGTAATATACTCACAGTAGATGGTAGACCAGAGTAATATAATGACAGTAGATGGTAGACCAGGGTAATATATTGACAGTAGATGGTAGACCAGGTTAATATAATGAGAGTAGATGGTAGATCAGGTCAATATAATGACAGTAGATGGTAGACCAGGTTAATATAATGACAGTAGATGGTAGATCAGGTCAATATAATGACAGTAGATGGTATACCAGGGTAATATAATGACAGTAGATGGTAGACCAGGGTAATATAATGGCAGTAGAGTTTAGACCAGGGTAATATAGTGACAGTAGATGGTAGACTAGGTTAATATAATGACAGTAGATGGTAGACCAGGGTAATATAATGACAGTAGATGATAGACTGGGGTATACTGACAGTAGATGGTAGACCAGGTAATATAATAAAATGACAGTAGAGGGTAATATAGTGACAGTAGATGGTAGACCAGGTTAATATAATGACAGTAGAAGGTAGAACAGGGTAATATAATGACAGTAGATGGTAGACCAGGGTAATATAATGACAGTAGATGGTAGACCAGGGTAATATAATGACAGTAGAGGGTAATATAATGACAGTAGATGGTAGACCAGGGTAATATATTGACAGTAGATGGTAGACCAGGGTAATATAATGACAGTAGATGGTAGACCAGGGTAATATAATGACAGTAGATGGTAGACCAGGGTAATATAATGACAGTAGATAGACCAGGGTAATATAATGACAGTAGATGGTAGACCAGGGTAATATAATGACAGTAGATGGTAGACCAGGGTAATATAATGACAGTAGATGGTAGACCAGGGTAATATAATGACAGTAGATGGTAGACCAGGGTAATATAATGACAGTGGTAGAGGGTAATATAATGACAGTAGATGGTAGACCAGGGTAATATAATGACAGTAGATGGTAGACCAGGGTAATATATGACAGTAGATAGACCAGGGACAGTAGATGGTAGACCAGGGTAATATAATGACAGTAGATGGTAGACCAGGGTAATATAATGACAGTAGATGGTAGACCAGGGTAATATAATGACAGTAGAGGGTAATATAATGACAGTAGATGGAAGACCAGGGTAATATAGTGACAGTAGATGGTAGACCAGGGTAATATAATGACAGTAGAGGGTAGACCAGGGTAATATTATGACAGTAGATGGTTGACCAGGGTAATATAATGACAGTAGATGGTAGACCAGGGTAATATAATGACAGTAGAGGGTAATATATTGACAGTAGATGGTAGACCAGGGTAATATAATGACAGTAGATGGTAGACCAGGGTAATATAATGACAGTAGATGGTAGACCAGGGTAATATAATGACAGTAGATGGTAGACCAGGGTAATATAATGACAGTAGATGGTAGACCAGGGTAATATAATGACAGTAGATGGTAGATAATGACAGTAGAGGGTAATATAATGACAGTAGATGGTAGATAGGGTAATGATAATGACAGATGGTAGACCAGGGTAATATAATGACAGTAGATGGTAGACCAGGGTAATATAATGACAGTAGATGGTAGACCAGGGTAATATAATGACAGTAGATGGTAGACCAGGGTAATATAATGACAGTAGATGGTAGACCAGGGTAATATAATGACAGTAGATGGTAGACCAGGGTAATATAATGACAGTAGATGGTAGACCAGGGTAATATAATGATGACAGTAGATGGTAGACCAGGGTAATATAATGACAGTAGATGGTAGACCAGGGTAATATAATGACAGTAGATGGTAGACCAGGGTAATATAATGACAGTAGAGGGTAGACCATAATATAATGACAGTAGATGGTAGACCACCAGGGTAATATAATGACAGTAGATGGTAGACCAGGGTAATATAATGACAGTAGATGGTAGACCAGGGTAATATAATGACAGTAGATGGTAGACCAGGGTAATATAATGACAGTAGATGGTAGACCAGGGTAATATAATGACAGTAGACCAGGGTAATATAATGACAGTAGATGGGTAATATAATGACAGTAGATGGAAGACCAGGGTAATATAATGACAGTAGATGGTAGACCAGGGTAATATAATGACAGTAGATGGTAGACCAGGGTAATATAATGACAGTAGATGGTAGACCAGGGTAATATAATGACAGTAGATGGTAGACCAGGGTAATATAATGACAGTAGAGGGTAATATAATATAATGACAGTAGATGGTAGACAAGGTAATATAATGACAGTAGATGGTAGACCAGGGTAATATAATGACAGTAGATGGTAGACCAGGGTAATATAATGACAGTAGATGGTAGACCAGGGTAATATAATGACAGTAGATGGTAGACCAGGGTAATATAATGACAGTAGATGGTAGGTAATATAATGACAGTAGATGGTAGACCAGGGTAATATAATGACAGTAGATGGTAGACCAGGGTAATATAATGACAGTAGATGGTAGACCAGGGTAATATAATGACAGTAGATGGTAGACCAGGGTAATATAATGACAGTAGATGGTAGACCAGGGTAATATAATGACAGTAGATGGTAGACCAGGGTAATATAATGACAGTAGATGGTAGACCAGGGTAATATAATGACAGTAGATGGTAGACCAGGGTAATATAATGACAGTAGATGGTAGACCAGGGTAATATAATGACAGTAGATGGTAGACCAGGGTAATATAATGACAGTAGATGGTAGACCAGGGTAATATAATGAGTAGAGTAGATGGTAGACCAGGATATGACAGTGAGGGTAATATAATGACAGTAGATGGTAGACCAGGGTAATATAATGACAGTAGATGGTAGACCAGGTAATATAATGACAGTAGATGGTAGACCAGGGTAATATAATGACAGTAGATGGTAGACCAGGGTAATATAATGACAGTAGATGGTAGACCAGGGTAATATAATGACAGTAGATGGTAGACCAGGGTAATATAATGACAGTAGATGGTAGACCAGGGTAATATAATGACAGTAGATGGTAGACCAGGGTAATATAATGACAGTAGATGGTAGACCAGGGTAATATAATGACAGTAGATGGTAGACCAGGGTAATATAATGACAGTAGATGGTAGACCAGGGTAATATAATGACAGTAGATGGTAGACCAGGGTAATATAATGACAGTAGAGGGTAATATAATGACAGTAGATGGTAGACCAGGGTAATATAATGACAGTAGATGGTAGACCAGGGTAATATAATGACAGTAGATGGTAGACCAGGGTAATATAGTGACAGTAGATGGTAGACCAGGGTAATATAATGACAGTAGATGGTAGACCAGGGTAATATAATGACAGTAGAGAGGGATAGACCAGGGTAATATAATGACAGTAGATGGTAGACCAGGGTAATATAATGACAGTAGATGGTAGACCAGGGTAATATAATGACAGTAGATGGTAGACCAGGGTAATATAATGACAGTAGATGGTAGACCAGGGTAATATAATGACATATAGATGACAGTAGACCAGGGTAATATAATGACAGTAGATGGTAGTAATATAATGACAGTAGATGGTAGACCAGGGTAATATAATGACAGTAGATGGTAGACCAGGGTAATATATAGATGGTAATATAATAGATGGTAGACCAGGGTAATATAATGACAGTAGATGGTAGACCAGGGTAATATAATGACAGTAGATGGTAGACCAGGGTAATATAATGACAGTAGAGGGTAATATAATGACAGTAGATGGTAGACCAGGGTAATATAATGACAGTAGATGGTAGACCAGGGTAATATAATGACAGTAGATGGTAGACCAGGGTAATATAATGACAGTAGATGGTTGACCAGGTAATATAATGACAGTAGATGGTAGACCAGGGTAATATAATGACAGTAGAGTAGACCAGGGTAATATAATGACAGTAGATGGAAGACCAGGGTAATATAATGACAGTAGATGGTAGACCAGGGTAATATATGACAGTAGATGGTGACAGTAGATAATGACAGTAGAGACCAGGGTAATATAATGACAGTAGATGGTAGACCAGGGTAATATAATGACAGTAGATGGTAGACCAGGGTAATATAATGACAGTAGAGGTAGACCAGGTAATATAATGACAGTAGATGGTAGACCAGGGTAATATAATGACAGTAGATGGTAGACCAGGGTAATATAATGACAGTAGATGGTAGACCAGGGTAATATAATGACAGTAGATGGTAGACCAGGGTAATATAATGACAGTAGATGGTAGACCAGGGTAATATAATGACAGTAGATGGTAGACCAGGGTAATATAATGACAGTAGATGGTAGACCAGGGTAATATAATGACAGTAGAGTAGACCAGGGTAATATAATGACAGTAGATGGTAGACCAGGGTAATATAATGACAGTAGATGGTAGACCAGGGTAATATAATGACAGTAGATGGTAGACCAGGGTAATATAATGACAGTAGATGGTAGACCAGGGTAATATAATGACAGTAGAGGGTAATATAATGACAGTAGATGGTAGACCAGGGTAATATAATGACAGTAGATGGTAGACCAGGGTAATATAATGACAGTAAATGGTAGACCAGGGTAATAATGACAGTAGATGGTAGACCAGGGTAATATAATGACAGTAGATGGTAGACCAGGGTAATATAATGACAGTAGATGGTAGACCAGGGTAATATAATGACAGTAGATGGTAGACCAGGGTAATATAATGACAGTAGATGGTAGACCAGGGTAATATAATGACAGTAGATGGTAGACCAGGTAATATAATGACAGTAGATGGTAGACCAGGGTAATATAATGACAGTAGATGATAGACCAGGGTAATATATGACAGTAGATGGTAGACCAGGGTAATATAATGACAGTAGATGGTAGACCAGGGTAATATATTGACAGTAGATGGTAGAAGGTTAATATAATGAGAGTAGATGGTAGATCAGGTCAATATAATGACAGTAGATGGTAGACCAGGTTAATATAATGACAGTAGATGGTAGATCAGGTCAATATAATGACAGTAGATGGTAGACCAGGGTAATATAATGACAGTAGATGGTAGACCAGGGTAATATAATGACAGTAGATGGTAGACCAGGGTAATATAATGACAGTAGATGGTAGACCAGGGTAATATATGACAGTAGATGGTAGACCAGGTTAATATAATGACAGTAGATGGTAGACCAGGGTAATATAATGACAGTAGATGATAGACAGGGTAATATACTGACAGTAGATGGTAGACCAGGGTAATAAAATGACAGTAGAGGGTAATATAGTGACAGTAGATGGTAGACCAGGTTAATATAATGACAGTAGATGGTAGAACAGGGTAATATAATGACAGTAGATGGTAGACCAGGGTAATATAATGACAGTAGATGGTAGACCAGGGTAATATAATGACAGTAGATGGTAGACCAGGGTAATATAATGACAGTAGAGAGGGTAATATAATGACAGTAGATGGTAGACCAGGGTAATATAGTGACAGTAGATGGTAGACCAGGGTAATATAGACCAGGGTAAATGACAGTAGAGGGTAGACCAGGTTAATATAATGACAGTAGATGGTAGACCAGGGTAATATAATGACAGTAGATGGTAGACCAGGGTAATATAATGACAGTAGATGGTTGACCAGGGTAATATAATGACAGTAGATGACAGACCAGGGTAATATAATGACAGTAGAGGGTAATATAATGACAGTAGAGGGTAGACCAGGTTAATATAATGACAGTAGATGGTAGACCAGGGTAATATAATGGCAGTAGAGTTTAGAACAGGGTAATATAGTGACAGTAGATGGTAGACCAGGGTAATATAATGACAGTAGATGGTAGAACAGGGTAATATAATGACAGTAGATGGTAGACCAGTGTAATATAATGACAGTAAATGGTAGACCAGGGTAATATAATCACAGTAGATGGTAGACCAGAGTAATATAATGACAGTAGATGGTAGACCAGGGTAATATCATGACAGTAGATGGTTGACCAGGTCAATATAATGACAGTAGATGGTAGACTGGGGTAATATATTGACAGTAGATGGTAGACCAGGGTAATATAATGACAGTAGAGGGTAATATAATGACAGTAGATGGTAGACCAGGGTAATATAATGACAGTAGATGGTAGACCAGGGTAATATAATGACAGTAGATGGTAGACCAGGTCAATATAATGACAGTAGATGGTAGACCAGGGTAATATAATGACAGTAGATGGTAGACCAGGGTAATATAATGACAGTAGATGGTAGACCAGGGTAATAAAATGACAGTAGAGGGTAGACCAGGGTAAAATTATGACAGTACATGGTAGACCATGGTAATATAGTGACAGTAGAGGGTAGACCAGGGTAATATAATGACAGTAGATGGTTGACCAGGGTAATATAATGACAGTAGATGGCAGACCAGGGTAATATAATGACAGTAGAGGGTAATATAATGACAGTAGATGGTAGACCAGGTTAATATAATGACAGTAGATGGTAGACCAGGGTAATATAATGACAGTAGATGGTAGACCAGGGTAATATAATGACAGTAGATGGTTGACCAGTGTAATATAATGACAGTAGATGGTAGACCAGGGTAATAATGACAGTAGATGGTAGAGGGTAATATAATGACAGTAGATGGAAGACCAGGGTAATATAGTGACAGTAGATGGTAGACCAGGGTAATATAATGACAGTAGAGGGTAGACCAGGGTAATATTATGACAGTAGATGGTTGACCAGGGTAATATAATGACAGTAGATGGTAGACCAGGGTAATATAATGACAGTAGACCAGGGTAATATATTGACAGTAGATGGTAGACCAGGTAATATAATGACAGTAGATGGTAGACCAGGGTAATATAATGACAGTAGATGGTAGACCATGGTAATATAGTGACAGTAGAGGGTAGACCAGGGTAATATAATGACAGTAGATGGTAGACCAGGGTAATATAATGACAGTAGATGGTAGACCAGGGTAATATAATGACAGTAGAGGGTAATATATTGACAGTAGATGGTAGACCAGGGTAATATAATGACAGTAGATGGTAGACCAGGGTAATATAATGACAGTAGATGGTAGACCAGGGTAATATAATGACAGTAGATGGTAGACCAGGGTAATATAATGACAGTAGATGGTAGACCAGGGTAATATAATGACAGTAGATGGTAGACAGGGTAATATAATGACAGTAGATGGTAGACCAGGGTAATATAATGACAGTAGATGGTAGACCAGGGTAATATAATGACAGTAGATGGTAGACCAGGGTAATATAATGACAGTAGATGGTAGACCAGGGTAATATAATGACAGTAGATGGTAGACCAGGTAATATAATGGTAATATAATGACAGTAGATGGTAGACCAGGGTAATATAATGACAGTAGATGGTAGACCAGGGTAATATAATGACAGTAGATGGTAGACCAGGGTAATATAATGACAGTAGATGGTAGACCAGGGTAATAATGACAGTAGATGGTAGACCAGGGTAATATAATGACAGTAGATGGTAGACCAGGGTAATATAATGACAGTAGATGGTAGACCAGGGTAATATAATGACAGTAGATGGTAGACCAGGGTAATATAATGACAGTAGATGGTAGACCAGGTAATATAATAATATAGGGTGACAGTAGATGGTAGACCAGGGTAATATAATGACAGTAGATGGTAGACCAGGGTAATATAATGACAGTAGATGGTAGACCAGGGTAATATAATGACAGTAGATGGTAGACCAGGGTAATATAATGACAGTAGATGGTAGACCAGGGTAATATAATGACAGTAGATGGTAGACCAGGGTAATATAATGACAGTAGATGGTAGACCAGGGTAATATAATGACAGTAGATGGTAGACCAGGGTAATATAATGACAGTAGATGGTAGACCAGGGTAATATAATCACAGTAGATGGTAGACCAGGGTAATATAATGACAGTAGATGGTAGACCAGGGTAATATAATGACAGTAGATGGTAGACCAGGGTAATATAATGACAGTAGAGGGTAATATAATGACAGTAGTTGGTAGACCAGGGTAATATAATGACAGTAGATGGTAGACCAGGGTAATATAATGACAGTAGATGGTAGACCAGGGTAATATAATGACAGTAGATGGTAGACCAGGGTAATATAATGACAGTAGATGGTAGACCAGGGTAATATAATGACAGTAGATGGTAGACCAGGGTAATATAATGACAGTAGATGGTAGAGGGTAATATAATGACAGTAGATGGTAGACCAGGGTATAATGACAGTAGATGGTAGACCAGGGTAATATAATGACAGTAGATGGTAGACCATGGTAATATAATGACAGTAGATGGTAGACCAGGGTAATATAATGACAGTAGATGGTAGACCAGGGTAATATAATGACAGTAGATGGTAGACCAGGGTAATATAATGACAGTAGATGGTAGACCAGGGTAATATAATGACAGTAGATGGTAGACCAGGGTAATATAATGACAGTAGATGGTAGACCAGGGTAATATAATGACAGTAGAGACCAGGGTAATATAATGACAGTAGATGGTAGACCAGGGTAATATAATGACACAGTAGAGAGGGTAATATAATGACAGTAGATGGTAGACCAGGGTAATATAATGACAGTAGAGGGTAGACCAGGGTAATATAATGACAGTAGATGGTAGACCAGGGTAATATAATGACAGTAGATGGTAGACCAGGGTAATATAATGACAGTAGATGGTAGACCAGGGTAATATAATGACATTAGATTGTAATCCGGGGTAATATAATGACAGTAGATGGTAGACCAGGGTAATATTATGACAGTAGATGGTTGACCAGGGTAATATAATGACAGTAGATGGTAGACCAGGGTAATATAATGACAGTAGAGGGTAGAATATAATGACAGTAGATGGTAGACAAGGTAATATAATGACAGTAGATGGTAGACCAGGGTAATATAATGACAGTAGATGGTAGACCAGGGTAATATATGACAGTGACAGTAGAGGGTAGACCAGGGTAATATAATGACAGTAGATGGTTGACCAGGGTAATATAATGACAGTAGATGGTAGACCAGGGTAATATAATGACAGTGGTAGACCAGGGTAATATATTGACAGTAGATGGTAGACCAGGGTAATATAATGACAGTAGATGGTAGACCAGGGTAATATAATGACAGTAGATGGTAGACCAGGGTAATATAATGATGGTAGATGGGTAGATAATGACAGTAGAGGGTAATATAATGACAGTAGATGGTAGACCAGGGTAATATAATGACAGTAGATGGTAGACCAGGGTAATATAATGACAGTAGATGGTAGACCAGGGTAATATAATGACAGTAGATGGTAGACCAGGGTAATATAATGACAGTAGATGGTAGACCAGGGTAATATAATGACAGTAGATGGTAGACCAGGGTAATATAATGACAGTAGATGGTAGACCAGGGTAATATAATGACAGTAGATGGTAGACCAGGGTAATATAATGACAGTAGATGGTAGACCAGGGTAATATAATGACAGTAGATGGTAGACCAGGGTAATATAATGACAGTAGATGGTAGACCAGGGTAATATAATGACAGTAGATGGTAGACCAGGGTAATATAATGACAGTAGATGGTAGACCAGGGTAATATAATGACAGTAGATGGTAGACCAGGGTAATATAATGACAGTAGATGGTAGACCAGGGTAATATAATGACAGTAGATGGTAGACCAGGGTAATATAATGACAGTAGATGGTAGACCAGGGTAATATAATGACAGTAGATGGTAGACCAGGGTAATATAATGACAGTAGATGGTAGACCAGGGTAATATAATGACAGTAGATGGTAGACCAGGGTAATATAATGACAGTAGATGGTAGACCAGGTAATATAATGACAGTAGATGGTAGACCAGGGTAATATAATGACAGTAGATGGTAGACCAGGTAATATAATGAGAGTAGATGGTAGACCAGGTAATATAATGACAGTAGATGGTAGACCAGGTCAATATAATGACAGTAGATGATATAATGACAGGTAGATCAGGTCAATATAATGACAGTAGATGGTATACCAGGGTAATATAATGACAGTAGATGGTAGACCAGGGTAATATAATGGCAGTAGAGAGTAGGGTAACCATGACAGTAGGTAATATAATGTGACAGTAGATGGTAGACTAGAGGGTAATATAATGACAGTAGATGGTAGACCAGGGTAATATAATGACAGTAGATGGTAGACCTGGGGTAATATAATGACAGTAGATGGTAGACCAGGGTAATAAAATGACAGTAGATGGTAGTAATATAATGACAGTAGATGGTAGACCAGGTTAATATAATGACAGTAGATGGTAGACCAGGGTAATATAATGACAGTAGATGGTAGACCAGGGTAATATAATGACAGTAGATGGTAGACCAGGGTAATATAATGACAGTAGATGGTAGACCAGGGTAATATAATGACATGAGAGTAGAGGGTAATATAATGACAGTAGATGGTAGACCAGGGTAATATAGTGACAGTAGATGGTAGACCAGGGTAATATAATGACAGTAGAGGGTAGACCAGGGTAATATATGACAGTAGATGGTAGACCATGGTAATATAGTGACAGTAGAGGGTAGACCAGGGTAATATAATGACAGTAGATGGTTGAACAGGGTAATATAATGACAGTAGATGGTAGACCAGGGTAATATAATGACAGTAGAGTAGACCAGGGTAATATAATGACAGTAGAGGGTAGACCAGTGTAATCTAGTGACAGTAGATGGTAGACCAGGTAATATAATGACAGTAGATAGACCAGATAATGACAGTAGTAAGGGTAATAATGACAGTAGATGGTAGACCAGGGTAATATAATGACAGTAGATGGTAGACCAGGGTAATATAATGACAGTAGATGGTAGACCAGGTAATATAATGACAGTAGATGGTAGACCAGGGTAATATAATGACAGTAGATGGTAGACCAGGGTAATATAATGACAGTAGATGGTAGACCAGTAGGTAATATAATGACAGTAGATGGTAGACCAGGTAATATAATGACAGTAGATGGTAGACCTGGGGTAATATATTGACAGTAGATGATAGACCAGGGTAATATAAGGACAGTAGATGGTAGACCAGGGTAATATAATGACAGTAGATGATAGACCAGTAATATATTGACAGTAGATGGTAGACCAGGGTAATATAATGACAGTAGAGGGTAATATAATGACAGTAGATGGTAGACCAGGGTAATATAATGACAGTAGATGGTAGACCAGGGTAATATAATGACAGTAGATGGTAGACCAGGGTAAAATTATGACAGTAGATGGTAGACCAGGGTAATATAATGACAGTAGATGGTAGACCAGGGTAATATAATGACAGTAGATGGTAGACCAGGGTAATATAATGACAGTAGATGGTAGACCAGGGTAATATAATGACAGTAGAGAGGGTAATATAATGACAGTAGATGGTAGACCAGGTTAATATAATGACAGTAGATGGTAGACCAGGGTAATATAATGACAGTAGATGGTAGACCAGGGTAATATAATGACAGTAGATGGTAGACCAGGGTAATATAATGACAGTAGATGGTAGACCAGGGTAATATAATGACAGTAGATGGTAGACCAGGGTAATATATAATGACAGTAGATGGAAGACCAGGGTAATATATATGACAGTAGATGGTAGACCAGGGTAATATAATGACAGTAGAGGGTAGACCAGGGTAATATATGACAGTAGATGGTTGACCAGGGTAATATAATGACAGTAGATGGTAGACCAGGGTAATATAATGACAGTAGAGGGTAATAATATTGACAGTAGATGGTAGACCAGATGGTATATAATGACAGTAGATGGTAGACCAGGGTATATAATGACAGTAGAATGACCAGGGTAGATGGTGACAGTAGATGGTAGACCAGGGTAATATAAGTGACAGTAGATGGTAGACCAGGGTAATATAATGACAGTAGAAGGTAGACCAGGGTAATATAATGATAGTAGATGGTAGACCAGGGTAATATAATGACAGTAGAGGGTAATATTATGACAGTAGATGGTAGACCAGGGTAATATAATGACAGTAGATTGTAGACCAGGGTAATATAATGACAGTAGATGGTTGACCAGTGTAATATAATGACAGTAGATGGTAGACCAGGGTAATATAATGACAGTAGAGTAGAGGGTATATAATGACAGTAGATGGTAGACCAGGGTAATATAATGACAGTAGATGGTAGACAGGGTAATATAATGACAGTAAATGGTAGACCAGGGTAATATAATGACAGTAGATGGTAGACCAGGTAATATAATGACAGTAGATGGTAGACCAGGGTAATATATTGACAGTAGATGGTAGACCAGGTAATAAAATGACAGTAGATGGTAGACCAGGTCAATATAATGACAGTAGATGGTAGACCAGGGTAATATAATGACAGTAGATGGTATAATGACAGGTCAATATAATGACAGTAGATGGTAGACCAGGGTAATATAATGACAGTAGATGGTAGACCAGGGTAATATACAGTAGACAGTAGAGTTTAGACCAGGGTAATATAATGACAGTAGATGGTAGACCAGGGTAATATAATGACAGTAGATGGTAGACCAGGGTAATATAATGACAGCAGATGGTAGACCAGGTAATATAATGACAGTAGATGGTAGACCAGGGTAATATATGACAGTAGATGGTAGACCAGGGTAATATAATGACAGTAGATGGTAGACCAGGGTAATATAATGACAGTAGATGGTAGACCAGGGTAATATAATGACAGTAGATGGTAGACCAGGGTAATATAATGACAGTAGATGGTAGACCAGGGTAATATAATGACAGATGGTAGACCAGGGTAATATAATGACAGTAGATGGTAGACCAGGTAATATAATGACAGTAGATGGTAGACCAGGGTAATATAATGACAGTAGAGGGTAGACCAGGGTAATATAATGACAGTAGATGGTAGACCAGGGTAATACAAGGGTAATAAAATGACAGTAGATGGTAGACCAGGGTAATATAATGACAGTAGATGGTAGACCAGGGTAATATAATGACAGTAGATGGTAGACCAGGGTAATATAATGACAGTAGATGGTAGACCAGGGTAATATAATGACAGTAGAGGGTAGACCAGGGTAATATAATGACAGTAGATGGTAGACCAGGGTAATATAATGACAGTAGATGGTAGACCAGGGTAATATAATGACAGTAGAGTAGACCAGGGTAATATAATGACAGTAGATGGTAGACCAGGGTAATATAATGACAGTAGATGGTAGACCAGGGTAATATAATGACAGTAGATGGTAGACCAGGGTAATATAATGACAGTAGATGGTAGACCAGGGTAATATAATGACAGTAGATGGTAGACCAGGGTAATGACATAGATGACAGACCAGGGTAATATAATGACAGTAGATGGTAGACCAGGTAATATAATGACAGTAGATGGTAGACCAGGGTAATATAATGACAGTAGATGGTAGACCAGGGTAATATAATGACAGTAGATGGTAGACCAGGGTAATATAATGACAGTAGATGGTAGACCAGGGTAATATAATGACAGTAGATGGTAGACCAGGGTAATATAATGACAGTAGATGGTAGACCAGGGTAATATAATGACAGTAGATGGTAGACCAGGGTAATATAATGACAGTAGAGGGTAATATAATGACAGTAGATGGTAGACCAGGTAATATAATGACAGTAGATGGTAGACCAGGGTAATATAATGACAGAGATGGTAGACCAGGGTAATATAATGACAGTAGATGGTAGACCAGGGTAATATAATGACAGTAGATGGTAGACCAGGGTAATATAATGACAGTAGATGGTAGACCAGGGTAATATAATGACAGTAGATGGTAGACCAGGTAATATAATGACAGTAGATGGTAGACCAGGGTAATATAATGACAGTAGATGGTAGACCAGGTAATATAATGACAGTAGATGGTAGACCAGGGTAATATAATGACAGTAGATGGTAGACCAGGTAATATAATGACAGTAGATGGTAGACCAGGGTAATATAATGACAGTAGATAGACCAGGGTAATATAATGACAGTAGATGGTAGACCAGGGTAATATAATGACAGTAGATGGTAGACCAGGGTAATATAATGACAGTAGATGATAGACCAGGGTAATATATTGACAGTAGATGGTAGACCAGGGTAATATAATGACAGTAGAGGGTAATATAATGACAGTAGATGGCAGACCAGGGTAATATAATGACAGTAGATGTAGACCAGGGTAATATAATGACAGTAGAGGGTAGACCAGGGTAAAATTATGACAGTATGACAGTAGATGGTAGACCAGGGTAATATAATGACAGTAGATGGTAGACCAGGGTAATATAATGACAGTAGATGGTTAGACCAGGGTAATATAATGACAGTAGATGGCAGACCAGGGTAATATATGACAGTAGATGGTAGACCAGGGTAATATAATGACAGTAGATGGTAGACCAGGGTAATATAATGACAGTAGATGGTAGACCAGGGAATATAATGACAGTAGATGGTAGACCAGGGTAATATAATGACAGTAGATGGTAGACCAGGGTAATATAATGACAGTAGATGGTTGACCAGGTAATATAATGACAGTAGATGGTAGACCAGGGTAATATAATGACAGTAGAGAGGGTAATATAATGACAGTAGATGGAAGACCAGGGTAATATAGTGACAGTAGATGGTAGACCAGGGTAATATAATGACAGTAGAGGGTAGACCAGGGTAATATTATGACAGTAGATGGTTGACCAGGGTAATATAATGACAGTAGATAGATGGTAGACCAGGGTAATATAATGACAGTAGATGGTAGATATATAATGACAGTAGATGGTAGACCAGGGTAATATAATGACAGTAGATGGTAGACCAGGTAATATAATGACAGTAGATGGTAGACCAGGGTAATATAATGACAGTAGATGGTAGACCAGGGTAATATAATGACAGTAGAGGGTAGACCAGGGTAATATAATGACAGTAGATGGTGACCAGGGTAATATAATGACAGTAGATGGTAGACCAGGGTAATATAATGACAGTAGAGGGTAATATATTGACAGTAGATGGTAGACCAGGGTAATATAATGACAGTAGATGGTAGACCAGGGTAATATAATGACAGTAGATGGTTGACCAGGGTAATATAATGACAGTAGATGGTAGACCAGGGTAATATAATGACAGTAGAGGGTAGATATAATGACAGTAGATGGTAGACCAGGGTAATATAATGACAGTAGATGGTAGACTAGGGTAATATAATGAAAGTAAATGGTAGACCAGGGTAATATATGACAGTAGATGGTAGACCAGAGTAATATAATGACAGTAGATGGTAGACCAGGGTAATATATTGACAGTAGATGGTAGACCAGGTAATATAATGACAGTAGATGGTAGATCAGGTCAATATAATGACAGTAGATGGTAGACCAGGGTAATATAATGACAGTAGATGGTAGACCAGGTAATATAATGACAGTAGATGGTAGACCAGGGTAATATAATGACAGTAGATGGGACCAGGGTATAATGACAGTAGATGGTAGACCAGGGTAATATAATGACAGTAGATGGTAGACCAGGGTAATATAATGACAGTAGATGGTAGACCAGGGTAATATAATGACAGTAGATGGTAGACCAGGGTAATATAATGACAGTAGATGGTAGACCAGGGTAATATAATGACAGTAGATGGTAGACCAGGGTAATATAATGACAGTAGATGGTAGACCAGGGTAATATAATGACAGTAGATGGTAGACCAGTAATATAATGACAGTAGATGGTAGACCAGGGTAATATAATGACAGTAGATGGTAGACCAGGGTAATATAATGACAGTAGATGGTAGACCAGGGTAATATAATGACAGTAGATGGTAGGGTAATATAATGACAGTAGATGGTAGACCAGGTAATATAATGACAGTAGATGGTAGACCAGGGTAATATAATGACAGTAGATGGTAGACCAGGGTAATATAATGACAGTAGATGGTAGACCAGGGTAATATAATGACAGTAGATGGGGTAATATAATGACAGTAGATGGTAGACCAGGGTAATATAATGACAGTAGATGGTAGACCAGTAGGGTAATATAATGACAGTAGATGGTAGACCAGGGTAATATAATGACAGTAGATGGTAGACCAGGGTAATATAATGACAGTAGATGGTAGACCAGGGTAATATAATGACAGTAGATGGTAGACCAGGGTAATATAATGACAGTAGATGGTAGACCAGGGTAATATAATGACAGTAGATGGTAGACCAGGGTAATATAAATGACAGTAGATGATAGACCAGGGTAATATAGTGACAGTAGATGGTAGACCAGACCAGGGTAATATAATGACAGTAGATGGTAGACCAGGGTAATATATGACAGTAGATGGTTGACCAGGGTAATATAATGACAGTAGATGGTAGACCAGGGTAATATAATGACAGTAGAGGGTAATATAATGACAGTAGATGGTAGACCAGGGTAATATGACAGTAGATAGACAGTAGATGGTAGACCAGGGTAATATAATGACAGTAGATGGTAGACCAGGGTAATATAATGACAGTAGATGGTAGACCAGGGTAATATAATGACAGTAGATGGTAGACCAGGGTAATATAATGACAGTAGATGGTAGACCAGGGTAATATAATGACAGTAGATGGTAGACCAGGGTAATATAATGACAGTAGATGGTAGACCAGGGTAATATAATGACAGTAGATGGTAGACCAGGGTAATATAATGACAGTAGATGGTAGACCAGGGTAATATAATGACAGTAGATGGTAGACCAGGGTAATATAATGACAGTAGAGGGTAATATAATGACAGTAGATGGTAGACCAGGGTAATATAATGACAGTAGATGGTTGACCAGGGTAATATAATGACGGTAGATGGTAGACCAGGGTAATATAATGACAGTAGAGGGTAATATAATGACAGTAGATGGTAGACCAGGGTAATATAATGACAGTAGATGGTAGACCAGGGTAATATAATGACAGTAGATGGTAGACCAGGGTAATATAATGACAGTAGATGGTAGACCAGGGTAATATAATGACAGTAGATGGTAGACCAGGGTAATATAATGACAGTAGATGGTAGACCAGGGTAATATAATGACAGTAGATGGTAGACCAGGGTAATATAATGACAGTAGATGGTAGACCAGGGTATATATAATGACAGTAGATGGTAGACCAGGGTAATATAATGACAGTAGATGGTAGACCAGGGTAATATAATGACAGTAGAGGGTAGACCAGGGTAATATAATGACAGTAGATGGTAGACCAGGGTAATATAATGACAGTAGATGGTAGACCAGGGTAATATAATGACAGTAGAGAGGGTAATATATTGACAGTAGATGGTAGACCAGGTAATATAATGACAGTAGATGGTAGACCAGGGTAATATAATGACAGTAGATGGTTGACCAGGGTAATATAATGACAGTAGATGGTAGACCAGGGTAATATAATGACAGTAGATGGTAGACCAGGGTAATATAATGACAGTAGATGGTAGACCAGGGTAATATAATGACAGTAGATGGTAGACCAGGGTAATATAATGACAGTAGATGGTAGACCAGGGTAATATAATGACAGTAGATGGTAGACCAGGTAATATAATGACAGTAGATGGTAGACCAGGGTAATATAATGACAGTAGATGGTAGACCAGGGTAATATAATGACAGTAGATGGTAGACCAGGGTAATATAATGACAGTAGATGGTAGACCAGGGTAATATAATGACAGTAGATGGTAGACCAGGTAATATAATGACAGTAGATGGTAGACCAGGGTAATATAATGACAGTA
Organism: Oncorhynchus tshawytscha; assembly: GCF_018296145.1. Classification (NCBI taxonomy): domain Eukaryota; kingdom Metazoa; phylum Chordata; class Actinopteri; order Salmoniformes; family Salmonidae; genus Oncorhynchus; species Oncorhynchus tshawytscha. Next base: position 33,645 of record NW_024608104.1, read on the forward strand.
GATGGTAGACCAGGGTAATATAATGACAGTAGAGGTAGACCAGGGTAATATAATGACAGTAGATGGTAGACCAGGTAATATAATGACAGTAGATGGTAGACCAGGGTAATATAATGACAGTAGATGGTAGACCAGGGTAATATAATGACAGTAGATGGTAGACCAGGGTAATATAATGACAGTAGAGGGACCAATATAATGACAGTAGATGGTAGACCAGGGTAATATAATGACAGTAGATGGTAGACCAGGGTAATATAATGACAGTAGATGGTAGACCAGGGTAATATAATGACAGTAGATGGTAGACCAGGGTAATATAATGACAGTAGATGGTAGACCAGGGTAATATAATGACAGTAGATGGTAGACCAGGGTAATATAATGACAGTAGATGGTAGACCAGGGTAATATAATGACAGTAGAGGGTAGACCAGGGTAATATAATGACAGTAGATGGTAGACCAGGGTAATATAATGACAGTAGATGGTAGACCAGGGTAATATATTGACAGTAGATGGTAGACCAGTGTAATATAATGACAGCAGATGGTAGACCAGGGTAATATAATGACAGTAGTTGGTAGACCAGGGTAATATAATGACAGCAGATGGTGACCAGGGTAATATAATGACAGTAGGTGGTAGACCAGGGTAATATAATGACAGTAGATGGTAGACCAGGGTAATATAATGACAGTAGATGGTAGACCAGGGTAATATAATGACAGTAGATGGTAGACCAGGGTAATATAATGACAGTAGATGGTAGACCAGGGTAATATAATGACAGTAGATGGTAGACCAGGGTAATATAATGACAGTAGATGGTAGACCAGGGTAATATAATGACAGTAGAGGGTAGACCAGTAGGTAATATAATGACAGTAGATGGTAGACCAGGGTAATATAATGACAGTAGATGGTAGACCAGGGTAATATAATGACAGTAGATGGTAGACCAGGGTAATATAATGACAGTAGATGGTAGACCAGGGTAATATAATGACATAGATGGTAGACCAGGGTAATATAATGACAGTAGATGGTAGACCAGGGTAATATAATGACAGTAGATGGTAGACCAGGGTAATATAATGACAGTAGATGGTAGACCAGGGTAATATAATGACAGTAGATGGTAGACCAGGGTAATATAATGACAGTAGATGGTAGACCAGGGTAATATAATGACAGTAGATGGTAGACCAGGGTAATATAATGACAGTAGATGGTAGACCAGGGTAATATAATGACAGTAGATGGTAGACCAGGGTAATATAATGACAGTAGATGGTGGTAGTAATATAATGACAGTAGATGGTAGACCATAATAATGACAGTAGATGGTAGACCAGGGTAATATAATGACAGTAGATGGTAGACCAGGGTAATATAATGACAGTAGATGGTAGACCAGGTAATATAATGACAGTAGATGGTAGACCAGGGTAATATAATGACAGTAGATGGTAGACCAGGGTAATATAATGACAGTAGATGGTAGACCAGGTAATATAATGACAGTAGATGGTAGACCAGGTAATATAATGACAGTAGATGGTAGACCAGGTAATATAATGACAGTAGATGGTAGACCAGGGTAATATAATGACAGTAGATGGTAGACCAGGGTAATATAATGACAGTAGGGTAGACCAGGGTAATATAATGACAGTAGATGGTAGACCAGGTAATATAATGACAGTAGATGGTAGACCAGGGTAATATAATGACAGTAGATGGTAGACCAGGGTAATATAATGACAGTAGATGGTAGACCAGGTAATATAATATAGACCAGGGTAATATGACAGTAGATGGTAGACCAGGGTAATATAATGACAGTAGATGGTAGACCAGGGTAATATAATGACAGTAGATGGTAGACCAGGGTAATATAATGACAGTAGATGGTAGACCAGGGTAATATAATGACAGTAGATGGTAGACCAGGGTAATATAATGACAGTAGATGGTAGACCAGGGTAATATAATGACAGTAGAGTAGACCAGGTAATATAATGACAGTAGAGGGTAGACCAGGGTAATATAATGACAGTAGATGGTAGACCAGGGTAATATAATGACAGTAGATGGTAGACCAGGGTAATATAGTGACAGTAGATGGTAGACCAGTGTAATACAATGACAGTAGACGGTAGAACAGGGTAATATAATGACAGTAGATGGTAGACCAGGGTAATATCATGATAGTAGATGGTAGACCAGGGTAATATAATGACAGTAGATGGTCGACCATGGTAATATAATGACAGGAGAGGGTAATATAATAACAGTAGATGGTAGACCAGGGTAATATAATGACAGTAGATGATAGACCAGGGTAATATATGACAGTAGATGGTAGACCAGGGTAATAAAATGACAGTAGATGGTAGAAGGGTAATATAATGACAGTAGATGGTAGACCAGGGTAAGATGACATGGTAGACCAGGTAATATAATGACAGTAGATGGTAGACCAGGGTAATATAATGACAGTAGATGGTAGACCAGGGTAATATAATGACAGTAGATGGTAGACCAGGGTAATATAATGACAGTAGATGGTAGACCAGGGTAATATAATGACAGTAGATGGTAGACCAGGGTAATATAATGACAGTAGATGGTAGACCAGGGTAATATAATGACAGTAGATGGTAGACCAGGGTAATATAATGACAGTAGATAGGGTAGACCAGGGTAATATAATGACAGTAGATGGTTGACCAGGGTAATATAATGACAGTAGATGGTAGACCAGGGTAATATAATGACAGTAGATGGTTGACCAGGGTAATATAATGACAGTAGATGGTAGACCAGGGTAATATAATGACAGTAGATGGTAGAACAGTGTAATATAATGACAGTAGATGGTAGACCAGGGTAATATAATGACAGTAGATGGTAGACCAGGGTAATATAATGGCAGTAGAGTTTAGACCAGGGTAATATAGTGACAGTAGAGGGTAATATAATGACAGTAGAGGGTAGGCCAGGGTAATATAATGACAGTAGATGGTAGACCAGGTTAATATAATGACAGTAGATGGTAGACCAGGGTAATATAATGACAGTAGATGGTAGACCAGGTAATATAATGACAGTAGATGGTAGATAATAATGACAGTAGATGGTAGACCAGGGTAATATAATGACAGTAGATGGGTAGACCAGGTAATATAATGACAGTAGATGGTAGACCAGGGTAATATATTGACAGTAGATGATAGACCAGGGTAATATAATGACAGTAGATGGTAGACCAGACCAGGGTAATATAATGACAGTAGATGGTAGACCAGGGTAATATAATGACAGTAGATGGTAGACCAGGGTAATATAATGACAGTAGAGGGTAATATAATGACAGTAGATGGTAGACCAGGGTAATAATGACAGTAGATGGTAGACCAGGGTAATATAATGACAGTAGATGGTAGACCAGGGTAATATAATGACAGTAGATGGTAGACCATGGTAATATAATGACAGTAGATGGTAGACCAGGGTAATATAATGACAGTAGATGGTAGACCAGGGTAATATAATGACAGTAGATGGTAGACCAGGGTAATATAATGACAGTAGATGGTAGACCAGGGTAATATAATGACAGTAGATGGTAGACCAGGGTAATATAATGACAGTAGATGGTAGACCAGGGTAATATAATGACAGTAGATGGTAGACCAGGTAATATAATGACAGTAGATGATAGACCATATAATGACAGTAGATGGTAGACCAGGTAATATAATGACAGTAGATGGTAGACCAGGGTAATATATTGACAGTAGATGGTAGACCAGGTTAATATAATGAGAGTAGATGGTAGATCAGGTCAATATAATGACAGTAGATGGTAGACCAGGTTAATATAATGACAGTAGATGGTAGATCAGGTCAATATAATGACAGTAGATGGTAGACCAGGGTAATATAATGACAGTAGTAGATGGTAATATAGACAGTAGAGGGTAATATAATGACAGTAGATGGTAGACCAGGGTAATATAGTGACAGTAGATGGTAGACCAGGTAATATAATGACAGTAGATGGTAGACCAGGGTAATATAATGACAGTAGATGATAGACTGGGGTAATATATGACAGTAGATGGTAGACCAGGGTAATAAAATGACAGTAGAGGGTAATATAGTGACAGTAGATGGTAGACCAGGTTAATATAATGACAGTAGATGGTAGACCAGGGTAATATAATGACAGTAGATGGTAGACCAGGGTAATATAATGACAGTAGATGGTAGACCAGGGTAGACCAGGGTAATATAATGACAGTAGAGGGTAATATAATGACAGTAGATGGTAGACCAGGGTAATATAATGACAGTAGATGGTAGACCAGGGTAATATAATGACAGTAGATGGTAGACCAGGGTAATATAATGACAGTAGAGGGTAGACCAGGGTAATATAATGACAGTAGATGGTAGACCAGGGTAATATAATGACAGTAGATGGTAGACCAGGGTAATATAATGACAGTAGATGGTTGACCAGGGTAATATAATGACAGTAGATGGTAGACCAGGGTAATATAATGACAGTAGAGGGTAATATAATGACAGTAGATGGTAGACCAGGGTAATATATTGACAGTAGATGGTAGACTAGGGTAATATAATGACTGTAAATGGTAGACCAGGGTAATATATGACAGTAGATGGTAGACCAGGGTAATATAATGACAGTAGATGGTAGAACAGGGTAATATAATGACAGTAGATGGTAGACCAGGTAATATAATGACAGTAGATGGTAGACCAGGGTAATATAATGACAGTAGAGGTAGACCAGGGTAATATAATGACAGTAGATGGTAGACCAGGGTAATATAATGACAGTAGATGGTAGACCAGGGTAATATAATGACAGTAGATGATAGACCAGGTAATATATGACAGTAGATGGTAGACCAGGGTAATAAAATGACAGTAGAGGGTAATATAGTGACAGTAGATGGTAGACCAGGGTAATATAATGACAGTAGATGGTAGACCAGGGTAATATAATGACAGTAGATGGTAGACCAGGGTAATATAATGACAGTAGATGGTAGACCAGGGTAATATAATGACATAGATGGTAGACCAGGGTAATATAATGACAGTAGATGGTAGACCAGGGTAATATAATGACAGTAGATATATAATGACAGTAGATGGTAGACCAGGGTAATATAATGACAGTAGATGGTAGACCAGGGTAATATAATGACAGTAGATGGTAGACCAGGGTAATATAATGACAGTAGATGGTAGACCAGGGTAATATAATGACAGTAGATGGTTGACCAGGGTAATATAATGACAGTAGATGGTAGACCAGGGTAATATAATGACAGTAGAGTAGACCAGGGTAATATAATGACAGTAGATGGTAGACCAGGGTAATATAATGACAGTAGATGGTAGACCAGGGTAATATAATGACAGTAGATGGTAGACCAGGGTAATATAATGACAGTAGATGGTAGACCAGGGTAATATAATGACAGTAGATGGTAGACCAGGGTAATATAATGACAGTAGATGGTAGACCAGGGTAATATAATGACAGTAGATGGTAGACCAGGGTAATATAATGACAGTAGATGGTAGACCAGGGTAATATAATGACAGTAGATGGTAGACCAGGTAATATAATGACAGTAGATGGTAGACCAGGGTAATATAATGACAGTAGATGGTAGACCAGGTAATATAATGACAGTAGATGGTAGACCAGGGTAATATAATGACAGTAGATGGTAGACCAGGGTAATATAATGACAGTAGATGGTAGACCAGGGTAATATAATGACAGTAGATGGTAGACCAGGGTAATATATTGACAGTAGATGATAGACCAGGGTGACAATATAATGACATGACAGTAGATGGTAGACCAGGGTAATATAATGACAGTAGATGGTAGACCAGGGTAATATAATGACAGTAGATGGTAGACCAGGGTAATATAATGACAGTAGATGGTAGACCAGGGTAATATAATGACAGTAGATGGTAGACCAGGGTAATATAATGACAGTAGATGGTAGACCAGGGTAATATAATGACAGTAGATGGTAGACCAGGGTAATATAATGACAGTAGATGGTAGACCAGGGTAATATAATGACAGTAGATGGTAGACCAGGGTAATATAATGACAGTAGATGGTAGACCAGGGTAATATAATGACAGTAGATGGTAGACCAGGGTAATATAATGACAGTAGATGGTAGACCAGGGTAATATAATGACAGTAGATGGTAGACCAGGGTAATATAATGACAGTAGATGGTAGACCAGGGTAATATAATGACAGTAGATGGTAGACCAGGTTAATATAATGACAGTAGATGGTAGACCAGGTAATATAATGACAGTAGATGGTAGACCAGGGTAATATAATGACAGTAGATGGTAGACCAGGTAATATAATGACAGTAGATGGTAGACCAGGGTAATATAATGACAGTAGATGGTAGACCAGGGTAATATAATGACAGTAGATGGTTTAGACCAGGGTAATATAGTGACAGTAGATGGTAGACCAGGTTAATATAATGACAGTAGATGGTAGACCAGGGTAATATAATGACAGTAGATGATAGACCAGGGTAATATAATGACAGTAGATGGTAGACCAGGGTAATATAATGACAGTAGATGGTAGACCAGGGTAATATAATGACAGTAGATGGTAGACCAGGGTAATATAATGGTAATATAATGACAGTAGATGGTAGACCAGGGTAATATAATGACAGTAGATGGTAGACCAGGGTAATATAATGACAGTAGATGGTAGACCAGGGTAATATAATGACAGTAGAGGGTAATATAATGACAGTAGATGGTAGACCAGGGTAATATAATGACAGTAGATGGTAGACCAGGGTAATATAATGACAGTAGATGGTAGACCAGGGTAATATAATGACCAGATGGTAGACCAGGGTAATATAATGACAGTAGATGGTAGACCAGGGTAATATAATGACAGTAGATGGTAGACCAGGGTAATATAATGACAGTAGATGGTAGACCAGGGTAATATAATGACAGTAGATGGTAGACCAGGGTAATATAATGACAGTAGATGGTAGACCAGGGTAATATAATGACAGTAGAGAGGGTAATATAATGACAGTAGATGGTAGACCAGGTAATATAATGACAGTAGATGGTAGACCAGGGTAATATAATGACAGTAGAGTAGATAATATAAGACCATGGTAGGGTAATATAATGACAGTAGATGGTAGACCAGGGTAATATAATGACAGTAGATGGTAGACCAGGGTAATATAATGACAGTAGAGTAGGTAATATAATGACAGTAGATGGTAGACCAGGGTAATATAATGACAGTAGATGGTAGACCAGGGTAATATAATGACAGTAGATGGTAGACCAGGGTAATATATGACAGTAGATGGTAGACCAGGGTAATATAGTGACAGTAGATGGTAGACCAGGGTAATATAATGACAGTAGATGGTTGAACAGGGTAATATAATGACAGTAGATGGTAGACCAGGGTAATATAATGACAGTAGATGGTAGACCAGGGTAATATAATGACAGTAGAGGGTAGACCAGGGTAATATAATGACAGTAGATGGTAGACCAGGGTAATATAATGACAGTAGATGGTAGACCAGGGTAATATAGTGACAGTAGATGGTAGACCAGGGTAATATAATGACAGTAGATGGTAGACCAGGGTAATATAATGACAGTAGATGGTAGACCAGTGTAATATAATGACAGTAGATGGTAGACCAGGGTAATATAATGACAGTAGATGGTAGACCAGGTAATATAATGACAGTAGATGGTAGACCAGGGTAATATAATGACAGTAGATGGTAGACCAGGTCAATATAATGACAGTAGATGGTAGACTGGGGTAATATATTGACAGTAGATGATAGACCAGGGTAATATAAATGACAGTAGATGGTAGACCAGGGTAATATAATGACAGTAGATGATAGACCAGGGTAATATATTGACAGTAGATGGTAGACCAGGGTAATATAATGACAGTAGAGGGTAATATAATGACAGTAGATGGTAGACCAGGGTAATATAATGACAGTAGATGGTAGACCAGGGTAATATAATGACAGTAGAGGGTAGACCAGGGTAATATATGACAGTAGTGGGGAGACCAGGGTAATATAATGACAGTAGATGGTAGGCCAGGGTAATATAATGACAGTAGATGGTAGACCAGGGTAATATAATGGCAGTAGAGGGTTGACCAGGGTAATATAATGACAGTAGATGGTAGACCAGGGTAATATAATGACAGTAGAGGGTAGACCAGGTTAATATAATGACAGTAGATGGTAGACCAGGGTAATATAATGACAGTAGATGATAGACCAGGGTAATATACTCACAGTAGATGGTAGACCAGAGTAATATAATGACAGTAGATGGTAGACCAGGGTAATATATTGACAGTAGATGGTAGACCAGGTTAATATAATGACAGTAGATGGTAGACCAGGGTAATATAATGACAGTAGATGGTAGACCAGGGTAATATAATGACAGTAGATGGTAGATCAGGTCAATATAATGACAGTAGATGGTAGACCAGGGTAATATAATGACAGTAGATGGTAGACCAGGGTAATATAATGACAGTAGAGTTTAGACCAGGGTAATATATGACAGTAGATGGTAGACCAGGTTAATATAATGACAGTAGATGGTAGACCAGGGTAATATAATGACAGTAGATGATAGACCAGGGTATATGACAGTAGATGGTAGACCAGGGTAATAAAATGACAGTAGACCAGGGTAATATAATGACAGTAGATGGTAGACCAGGTTAATATAATGACAGTAGAAGGTAGACCAGGGTAATATAATGACAGTAGATGGTAGACCAGGGTAATATAATGACAGTAGATGGTAGACCAGGGTAATATAAATGACAGTAGATGGTAGACCAGGGTAATATAATGACAGTAGATGGTAGACCAGGGTAATATAATGACAGTAGATGGTAGACCAGGGTAATATAATGACAGTAGATGGTAGACCAGGGTAATATATGACAGTAGATGGTAGACCAGGGTAATATAATGACAGTAGATGGTAGACCAGGGTAATATAATGACAGTAGATGGTAGACCAGGGTAATATAATGACAGTAGATGGTAGACCAGGGTAATATAATGACCAGGGTAATATAATGACAGTAGAGGGTAATATAATGACAGTAGATGGTAGACCAGGGTAATATAGTGACAGTAGATGGTAGACCAGGGTAATATAATGACAGTAGAGTTTAGACCAGGGTAATATAATGACAGTAGATGGTAGACCAGGGTAATATAATGACAGTAGATGGTAGACCAGGGTAATATAATGACAGTAGATGGTAGACCAGGTAATATAATGACAGTAGATGGTAGACCAGGGTAATATAATGACAGTAGAGTTTAGACCAGGATAATATAGTGACAGTAGATGGTAGACCAGGTTAATATAATGACAGTAGATGGTAGACCAGGGTAATATAATGACAGTAGATGATAGACAGGGTAATATACTGACAGTAGATGGTAGACCAGGGGGTAATAAAATGACAGTAGATGGTAGACCAGGTAATATAATGACAGTAGATGGTAGACCAGGGTAATATAATGACAGTAGATGGTAGACCAGGGTAATATAATGACAGTAGATGGTAGACCAGGGTAATATAATGACAGTAGATGGTAGACCAGGGTAATATAATGACAGTAGATGGTAGACCAGGGTAATATAATGACAGTAGAGACCAGGGTAATATAATGACAGTAGATGGTAGACCAGGGTAATATAGTGACAGTAGATGGTAGACCAGGGTAATATAATGACAGTAGAGGGTAGACCAGGGTAATATTATGACAGTAGATGGTAGACCATGGTAATATAGTGACAGTAGAGGGTAGACCAGGTAATATAATGACAGTAGATGGTTGACCAGGGTAATATAATGACAGTAGATGGTAGACCAGGGTAATATAATGACAGTAGAGAGGGTAATATAATGTCAGGGGATGGTAGATCAGGATAATATAATGACAGTAGATGGTAGACCAGGGTAATATAATGACAGTAGAGTTTAGACCAGGGTAATATAGTGACAGTAGATGGTAGACCAGGGTAATATAATGACAGTAGATGGTAGACCAGGGTAATATAATGACAGTAGATGGTAGACCAGTGTAATATAATGACAGTAAATGGTAGACCAGGGTAATATAATCACAGTAGATGGTAGACCAGGGTAATATAATGACAGTAGATGGTAGACCAGGGTAATATAATGACAGTAGATGTAGACCAGGGTAATATAATGACCAGGACCAATATAATGACAGTAGATGGTAGACCAGAGTAATATAATGACAGTAGATGGTAGACCAGGGTAATATCATGACAGTAGATGGTTGACCAGGGCAATATAATGACAGTAGATGGATAGACTGGGGTAATATATTGACAGTAGATGGTAGACCAGGGTAATATAATGACAGTAGAGGGTAATATAATGACAGTAGATGGCAGACCAGGGTAATATAGTGACAGTAGATGGTAGACCAGGGTAATATAATGACAGTAGAGGGTAGACCAGGGTAAAATTATGACAGTAGATGGCAGACCAGGGTAATATAATGACAGTAGAGGGTAATATAATGACAGTAGATGGTAGACCAGGGTAATATAGTGACAGTAGATGGTAGACCAGGGTAATATAATGACAGTAGATGGTTGACCAGGGTAATATAATGACAGTAGATGGCAGACCAGGGTAATATAATGACAGTAGAGGGTAATATAATGACAGTAGATGATAGACCAGGGTAATATACTGACAGTAGATGGTAGACCAGAGTAATATAATGACAGTAGATGGTAGACCAGGGTAATATATTGACAGTAGATGGTAGACCAGGTTAATATAATGAGAGTAGATGGTAGATCAGGTCAATATAATGACAGTAGATCAGACCAGGTAATATAATGACAGTAGATGGTAGACCAGGTAATATAATGACAGTAGATGGTAGATCAGGTCAATATAATGACAGTAGATGGTAGACCAGAGTAATATAATGACAGTAGATGGTAGACCAGGGTAATATAATGACAGTAGATGGTAGACCAGGTTAATATAATGACAGTAGATGGTAGACCAGGTTAATATAATGACAGTAGATGGTAGACCAGGGTAATATAATGACAGTAGATGATAGACTGGGGTATACTGACAGTAGATGGTAGACCAGGGTAATAAAATGACAGTAGAGGGTAATATAGTGACAGTAGATGGTAGACCAGGGTAATATAATGACAGTAGATGGTAGACCAGGGTAATATAATGACAGTAGATGGTAGACCAGGGTAATATAATGACAGTAGATGGTAGACCAGGGTAATATAATGACAGTAGATGGTAGACCAGGGTAATATAATGACAGTAGAGGGTAATATAATGACAGTAGAGGGTAGACCAGGGTAATATAGTGACAGTAGATGGTAGACCAGGTAATATAATGACAGTAGAGGGTAGACCAGGGTAATATATGACAGTAGATGGTAGACCATGGTAATATAGTGACAGTAGATGGTAGACCAGGGTATATAATGACAGTAGATGGTTGAACAGGGTAATATAATGACAGTAGATGGTAGACCAGGGTAATATAATGACAGTAGAGGGTAATATAATGACAGTAGAGGGTAGACCAGTGTAATATAATGACAGTAGATGGTAGACCAGGGTAATATAATGACAGTAGAGTTTAGACCAGGGTAATATAGTGACAGTAGATGGTAGACCAGGGTAATATAATGACAGTAGATATAGACAGGGTAATATAATGACAGTAGATGGTAGACCAGGTAATATAATGACAGTAAATGGTAGACCAGGGTAATATATGACAGTAGATGGTAGACCAGAGTAATATAATGACAGTAGATGGTAGACCAGGGTAATATCATGACAGTAGATGGTTGACCAGGTCAATATAATGACAGTAGATGGTAGACTGGGGTAATATATTGACAGTAGATGATAGACCAGGGTAATATAAGGACAGTAGATGGTAGACCAGGGTAATATAATGACAGTAGATGATAGACTGGGGTAATATATTGACAGTAGATGGTAGACCAGGGTAATATAATGACAGTGGTAGGGTAATATAATGACAGTAGATGGTAGACCAGGGTAATATAATGACAGTAGATGGTAGACCAGGGTAATATAATGACAGTAGATGGTAGACCAGGGTAATATTATGACAGTAGATGGTAGACCAGGGTAATATAATGACAGTAGATGGTAGACCAGGGTAATATAATGACAGTAGATGGTAGACCAGGGTAATATAATGACACCAGACCAGGGTAATATAATGACAGTAGATGGTAGACCAGGGTAATATAATGACAGTAGACCAGGGTAATATAATGACAGTAGATGGTAGACCAGGGTAATATAATGACAGTAGATGGTAGACCAGGGTAATATAATGACAGTAGATGGTAGACCAGGGTAATATATGACAGTAGATGGTAGACAGAGGGTAATATAATGACAGTAGATGGTAGACCAGGGTAATATAATGACAGTAGATGGTAGACCAGGGTAATATAATGACAGTAGATGGTAGACCAGGGTAATATAATGACAGTAGATGGTAGACCAGGGTAATATATAATGACAGTAGATGGTAGACCAGGGTAATATAATGACAGTAGATGGTAGACCAGGGTAATATAATGACAGTAGAGGTAGGTAATATATTGACAGTAGATGGTAGACCAGGGTAATATAATGACAGTAGATGGTAGACCAGGGTAATATAATGACAGTAGATGGTAGACCAGGGTAATATAATGACAGTAGATGGTAGACCAGGGTAATATAATGACAGTAGATGGTAGACCAGGGTAATAGAATGACAGTAGATGGTAGACCAGGGTAATATAATGACAGTAGAGGGTAATATATTGACAGTAGATGGTAGACCAGGGTAATATAATGACAGTAGATGGTAGACCATGGTAATATAATGACAGTAGACGGTAGACCAGGGTAATATAATGTCAGTAGAGTTTAGACCAGGGTAATATAGTGACAGTAGATGGTAGACCAGTGTAATATAATGACAGTAGATGGTAGAACAGGGTAATATAATGACAGTAGATGATAGACAGGGGTATACTGACAGTAGATGGTAGACCAGGGTAATAAAATGACAGTAGAGGGTAATATAGTGACAGTAGATGGTAGACCAGGTAATATAATGACAGTAGAAGGTAGAACAGGGTAATATAATGACAGTAGATGGTAGACCAGGGTAATATAATGACAGTAGATGGTAGACCAGGGTAATATAATGACAGTAGATGGTAGACCAGGGTAATATAATGACAGTAGATGGTAGACCAATATAATGACAGTAGATGGTAGACCAGGGTAATATAATGACAGTAGATGGTAGACCAGGGTAATATAATGACAGTAGAGGGTAGACCAGGGTAATATTATGACAGTAGATGGTAGACCATGGTAATATAGTGACAGTAGATGGTATACCAGGGTAATATAATGACAGTAGAGGGTAGACCAGGGTAATATAATGACAGTAGATGGTAGACCAGGGTAATATAATGACAGTAGAGGGTAATATAATGACAGTAGATGGTAGACCAGTGTAATCTAGTGACAGTAGATGGTAGACCAGTGTAATATAATGACAGTAGATTGTAGACAAGGGTAATATAATGACAGTAGATGGTAGACCAGTGTAATAGAATGACAGTAGATGGTAGACCAGGGTAATATAATGACAGTAGATGGTAGACCAGGGTAATATAATGACAGTAGATGGTAGACCAGGGTAGACCATAATATAATGACAGTAGATGGTAGACCAGAGTAATATATAATGACAGTAGATGGTAGATGGACCAGGGTAATATCATGACAGTAGATGGTTGACCAGGTCAATATAATGACAGTAGATGGTAGACTGGGGTAATATATTGACAGTAGATGATAGACCAGGGTAATATAATGACAGTAGATGGTAGACCAGGGTAATATAATGACAGTAGATGATAGACTGGGGTAATATATTGACAGTAGATGGTAGACCAGGGTAATATAATGACAGTAGAGGGTAATATAATGACAGTAGATGGTAGACCAGGGTAATATAATGACAGTAGATGGTAGACCAGGGTAATAATATAATGACAGTAGAGGGTAGACCAGGGTAATATATGACAGTAGATGGTAGACCAGGTAATATAATGACAGTAGATGGTAGACCAGGGTAATATAATGACAGTAGATGGTAGACCAGGGTAATATAATGACAGTAGATGGTAGACCAGGGTAATATAATGACAGTAGATGGTAGACCAGGGTAATATAATGACAGTAGATGGTTGACCAGGGTAATATAATGACAGTAGATGGTAGACCAGGGTAATATAATGACAGTAGAGGGTAATATATTGACAGTAGATGGTAGACAAGAGTAGTATAATGACAGTAGATGGTAGACCAGGGTAATATATTGACAGTAGATGGTAGACCAGGTTAATATAATGAGAGTAGATGGTAGATCAGGTCAATATAATGACAGTAGATGGTAGACCAGGTTAATATAATGACAGTAGATGGTAGATCAGGTCAATATAATGACAGTAGATGGTAGACCAGGGTAATATAATGACAGTAGATGGTAGACCAGGGTAATATAATGGCAGTAGAGTTTAGACCAGGGTAATATAGTGACAGTAGATGGTAGACTAGGTTAATATAATGACAGTAGATGGTAGACCAGGGTAATATAATGACAGTAGATGATAGACTGGGGTATACTGACAGTAGATGGTAGACCAGGGTAATATAATGACAGTACCAGGGTAATATAATGACAGTAGATGGTAGACCAGGGTAATATAATGACAGTAGATGGTAGACCAGGGTAATATAATGACAGTAGATGGTAGACCAGGGTAATATAATGACAGTAGATGGTAGACCAGGTAATATAATGACAGTAGAGGGTAGAATATAATGACAGTAGATGGTAGACCAGGGTAATATAATGACAGTAGATGGTAGACCAGGGTAATATAATGACAGTAGATGGTAGACCAGGGTAATATAATGACAGTAGATGGTAGACCAGGGTAATATAATGACAGTAGATGGTAGACCAGGGTAATATAATGACAGTAGATGGTAGACCAGGGTAATATAATGACAGTAGATGGTAGACCAGGGTAATATAATGACAGTAGATGGTAGACCAGGGTAATATGAATGACAGTAGACCAGGGTAATATAGTGACAGTAGATGGTAGACCAGGTTAATATAATGACAGTAGATGGTAGACCAGGGTAATATAATGACAGTAGATGATAGACCAGGGTAATATAGTGACAGTAGATGGTAGACCAGGGTAATATAATGACAGTAGATGGTAGACCAGGGTAATATAATGACAGTAGATGGTAGACCATGGTAATGACAGTAGATGGTAGACCAGGGTAATATAATGACCAGGGTAATATAATGACAGTAGATGGTAGACAGGTAATATAATGACAGTAGATGGTAGACCAGGGCAATATAA
>NW_024608105.1:0-49357 GCF_018296145.1 Oncorhynchus tshawytscha
AGCCTAAAGAAAAGGCACAGTCAACTTAGTTTATGTAAACTTCTGACCCACTGGAATTGAGATACAGTGAATTATAAGTGAAATAATCTGTCTGTAAACAATTGTTGGAAAAATGACTTGTGTTATGCACAAAGTATATGTTCTAACTGACTTGCCAAAACTATAGTTTGTTAACAAGAAATTTGTGGAGTGGTTGAAAAATGAGTTTTAATGATTCCAACCTAAGTGTATGTAAACTTCTGACCTCAACTGTATTTCAGGATAATCGTTCTTGGACCACCCTGGTTTGGTCAGGATAGCATGTGTGTGCATGTGTGTGTGTGTGTGTGTGTGTGTGTGTGTATGTGTGTGTGTGTCAAATCAAATCAAATCAAATTTATTTGACACATACACATGGTTAGCAGATGTTGATGCGAGTGTAGCGAAATGCTTGTGCTTCTAGTTCCGACAATGCAGTAATAACCAACAAGTAATCTAACTAACAATTCCAAAACTACTGTCTTATACACAGTGTAAGGGGATAAAGAATATGTACATAAGGATATATGAATGAGTGATGGTACAGAGCAGCATAGGCAAGATACAGTAGATGGTATCGAGTACAGTATATACATATGAGATGAGTATGTAAACAAAGTGGCATAGTTAAAGTGGCTAGTGATACATGTATTACATAAGGATGCAGTCGATGATATAGAGTACAGTATCTACGTATGCATATGAGATGAATAATGTAGGGTAAGTAACATTATATAAGGTAGCATTGTTTAAAGTGGCTAGTGATATATTTACATCATTTTCCATCAATTCCCATTAGTGGCTGGAGTTGAGTCAGTGTCAGTGTGTTGGCAGCAGCCACTCAATGTTAGTGGTGGCTGTTTAACAGTCTGATGGCCTTGAGATAGAAGCTGTTTTTCAGTCTCTCGGTCCCAGCTTTGATGCACCTGTACTGACCTCGCCTTCTGGATGATAGCGGGGTGAACAGGCAGTGGCTCGGGTGGTTGATGTCCTTGATGATCTTTATGGCCTTCCTGTAACATCGGGTGGTGTAGGTGTCCTGGAGGGCAGGTAGTTTGCCCCCGGTGATGCGTTGTGCAGACCTCACTACCCTCTGGAGAGCCTTACGGTTGTGGGCGGAGCAGTTGCCGTACCAGGCGGTGATACAGCCCGCCAGGATGCTCTCGATTGTGCATCTGTAGAAGTTTGTGAGTGCTTTTGGTGACAAGCCGAATTTCTTCAGCCTCCTGAGGTTGAAGAGGCGCTGCTGCGCCTTCTTCACGATGCTGTCTGTGTGAGTGGACCAATTCAGTTTGTCTGTGATGTGTATGCCGAGGAACTTAAAACTTGCTACCCTCTCCACTACTGTTCCATCGATGTGGATAGGGGGTGTTCCCTCTGCTGTTTCCTGAAGTCCACAATCATCTCCTTAGTTTTGTTGACGTTGAGTGTGAGGTTATTTTCCTCCGAGGGCCCTCACCTCCTCCCTGTAGGCCATCTCGTCGTTGTTGGTAATCAAGCCTACCACTGTTGTGTCGTCCGCAAACTTGATGATTGAGTTGGAGGCGTGCGTGGCCACGCAGTCGTGGGTGAACAGGGAGTACAGGAGAGGGCTCAGAACGCACCCTTGTGGGGCCCCAGTGTTGAGGATCAGCGGGGTGGAGATGTTGTTGCCTACCCTCACCACCTGGGGGCGGCCCGTCAGGAAGTCCAGTACCCAGTTGCACAGGGCGGGGTCGAGACCCAGGGTCTCGAGCTTGATGACGAGCTTGGAGGGTACTATGGTGTTGAATGCCGAGCTGTAGTCGATGAACAGCATTCTCACATAGGTATTCCTCTTGTCCAGATGGGTTAGGGCAGTGTGCAGTGTGGTTGAGATTGCATCGTCTGTGGACCTATTTGGGCGGTAAGCAAATTGGAGTGGGTCTAGGGTGTCAGGTAGGGTGGAGGTGATATGGTCCTTGACTAGTCTCTCAAAGCACTTCATGATGACGGAAGTGAGTGCTACGGGCGGTAGTCGTTTAGCTCAGTTACCTTAGCTTTCTTGGGAACAGGAACAATGGTGGCCCTCTTGAAGCATGTGGGAACAGCAGACTGGTATAGGGATTGATTGAATATGTCCGTAAACACACCGGCCAGCTGGTCTGCGCATGCTCTGAGGGCGCGGCTGGGGATGCCGTCTGGGCCTGCAGCCTTGCGAGGGTTAACACGTTTAAATGTCTTACTCACCTCGGCTGCAGTGAAGGAGAGTCCGCATGTTTTCGTTGCAGGCCGTGTCAGTGGCACTGTATTGTCCTCAAAGCGGGCAAAAAAGTTATTTAGTCTGCCTGGGAGCAGTGTGTGTGTGTGTGCGCGCGTGTGCGCGTGTTCCACAATGAGGTGTGATTAACATTTGAGAGGAGATGGATTTTACCACCCTGATAGCTAGCACAGCGCCAGCCCTATACCTCAGCTGTGTGTGCGTGTGCGTGGGCTGCCACAGCACTTGTGTGTAAATCTATGTATACACTACGCACGCTCTTGTGTGTGTGTGTATGTACGCTTGTGTGTGTATATGCACGCTCACATGTGTGTGTGAACTCACCATTGACATGGAGAACAGTGGAAGCGGTGGATTTTCCTATGGGGTTGGCAGCCATGCAGGAGTAGGTGCCTTGGCTCTGGAGAGTGACGTTTTGGAGCCACAGAGAACCAGAGGGCAGGGGTACCGCCACGCTAACATCTAACACACCCTCCTTCCTCTGCCAAGTTACTGTAGGCTGAGGCACACCTGGTAGAGAGAGAGGGGAGAGGAGGGGGAGAGAGAAGAGGTAGAGAGAGACAGACAGACAGACAGAGAGCACTAGTGTAAGAGACACAAGACTGAGGATAACTGATTCAGACATCCCACAAATCCCAGAATACTTCACTTTAAACAAATACAAAAACACACATAGAATGTCCAACATAGATGAACGCCCTGATGACAGAGAGACTGATTAGACTACTTGAGACTGGTTATTACTGATCACTGGGACAAATCAGAGCACTGGATGCCAATCCTTATGTCTTGACCACTCCCTTCAGACACACACATATAGTATAGTCCCAAATGGCACCCTTTTCCTTATGCAGTGCAATATTTCCGTACGGGCCCTAGTCAAAATGAGTGCACGATATAGAGAATTGGTTACCGTTTGGGACGCAAGCCCTGAACAGCATGTGCTAGTTGGCTTGTACTTGGCTACAGTCATTCAAACATATTGCTATTGGGTCTGAGCAGCCACGGCCAGACTGTTACTAGACAAGCTCATTCTGTTTTGTCTCACATAGTCAATCTATGAATCAGGGATGGGGGTCAATTCCATTTCAATGGCGAAGGTGCATAAAGATGGATGAATTCAGAAATGAAGTCATTGTTTTTAGCTCTACCCAGAGAGTTCTTAAACTATGGCGCGCGACAAGGTCCAATGTGCCAGTAAATCAGCACAATCTACTTGTTTCGTTTTTTCTAACTGCCGCCTTCTTTGGGGATAGAACTGGGGTCATGTTTACTGTGCCAATGCCAATACATCTTTGGGGATAGAAATGGGATCATGTTTACTGTGCCAATGCCAATACATCTTTGGGGATAGAACTGGGATCATGTTTACTGTGCCAATGCCAATACATCTTTGGGGATAGAACTGGGATCATGTTTACTGTGCCAATGCCAATACATCTTTGGGGATAGAACTGGGATCATGTTTACTGTGCCAATGCCAATACATCTTTGGGGATAGAACTGGGATCATGTTTACTGTGCCAATGCCAATACATCTTTGGGGATAGAACTGGGATCATGTTTACTGTGCCAATGCCAATGCCAATACATCTTTGGGGATAGAACTGGGATCATGTTTACTGTGCCAATGCCAATGCCAATACATCTTTGGGGATAGAACTGGGATCATGTTTACTGTGCCAATGCCAATACATCTTTGGGGATAGAACTGGGATCATGTTTACTGTGCCAATGCCAATACATCTTTGGGGATAGAACTGGGATCATGTTTACTGTGCCAATGCCAATACATTTTGGGGATAGAACTGGGATCATGTTTACTGTGCCAATGCCAATACATCTTTTGGGGATAGAACTGGGATCATGTTTACTGTGCCAATGCCAATACATCTTTGGGGATAGAACTGGGATCATGTTTACTGTGCCAATGCCAATACATCTTTGGGGATAGAACTGGGATCATGTTTACTGTGCCAATGCCAATACATTTTTGGGGATAGAACTGGGATCATGTTTACTGTGCCAATGCCAATACATCTTTGGGGATAGAACTGGGATCATGTTTACTGTGCCAATGCCAATACATCTTTGGGGATAGAACTGGGATCATGTTTACTGTGCCAATGCCAATACATCTTTGGGGATAGAACTGGGATCATGTTTACTGTGCCAATGCCAATACATCTTTGGGGATAGAACTGGGATCATGTTTACTGTGCCAATGCCAATACATCTTTGGGGATAGAACTGGGATCATGTTTACTGTGCCAATGCCAATACATCTTTGGGGATAGAACTGGGATCATGTTTACTGTGCCAATGCCAATACAAAGCATGTGCAATGGAAAGCATTGAACAATACGGCAAACTTAGCAAATTAGGCATTTGTGGTAAGTACATGGAGGCCGCCATCTTCATGCTATAGGAATATGGGCTTCCTATAGCATAAAGATGGGCTCATTGTAATGGCTGGAATGGAATTTCCATATATTTGATGTGTTTGATACCGTTCCATTTATTCCATTCAAACCATTACTATGAGCCCGTACTCCTATAGCTCCTCCCACCCGCCTCCACTGTGCAGTACCCCATATCTGCTCCTGTGACCTCTTCTGGTTCATGTGTTGAGAATGGTCTCTACCACAGGAGTGTGCTGTTGTATCACCTCCGTTCAACTAACTAACCAATACCTCGTACCAACTGTCCTTTAAGTGATAATGCCTGAGAAGCTGGTGTTTGCAGGATATATTGCTAGTCTAAAAGAAAGGGCAGATGATGTCTACATGCTTTTTACAGTAGAGAGAGTTTATAAATTGCCTGGCTGGGCTGATAAGACAGTGGACTGTGCAGTGAGTTTGAACAGTAAATAGACATTTCAACGTCATAGCCTTAGCTGGTGGCAATTTGTGGAATAGACACTGGCTGGAACGCTGTTTTAACCTATCAGCATCCAGGATTAGACCCACGTGTTGTATAATTATCAGCATACATAGACATATAATGTGGAAATGGAGAAAGTTGAGATGACAAAACAGCTTGGAGCAACCTTAGATTGTACACTGTCATGGTCAAAACATATTGATGCAGTAGTAGCTAAGATGGGGAGAAGTCTGTCTATAATAAAGTGATGCTCTGCCTTCTTAACAACACTATCAACAAGGCAGGTACTACAGGCCCTAGTTTTGTCGCATCTTGACCACTGTTCAGTCGTGTGGTCAGGTGCCACAAAAAAATAACTTAGGAAAATTGCAATTGGCTCAGAACAGGGCAGCACGGCGAGCCCTTGGATGTACACAGAGGGCTAATGTTAACAATATGCATGTCAATCTCTCCTGGCTCAAAGTGGAGGAGAGATTGACTTCATCACTACTTTTATTTGTGAGAGGTATTGACATGCTGAATGCACCGAGCTGTCAGTCTAAACTACTGGCACACAGCTCAGACACCCATGCTTACCCCACAGGACATGCCACAAGAGGTCTCTTCACAGCTCCTATGTCCAGAACAGACTATGGGAGGTGCACAGTACTACATAGAGCCATGACTACATGGAACTCTATTCCACATCAAGTAACTGATGCAAGCAGTAAAATTGGATTTCAAAAAACAGATTAAAAAAACACCTTATGGAACAGTGGGGACTGTGAAGCAACACAAACATTGGCACATACACACATACACACACAATAACATACACTATACATACACATGGATTTAGAACTGTAGATATGTGCTAGTGGTGGAGTAGGGGCCTGAGGGCACACAGTGTGTTGTGAAATCTGTGAATGTATTGTAATGTTTTTAACATTTTATAAACTGCCTTCATTTTGCTGGACCCCAGGAAGAGTAGCTGCTGCTTAATGGACCCCAGGAAGAGTACTTTGGCAGGAACTAATAGACCCCAGGAAGAGTAGCTGCTGCTTTGGCAGGAACTAATGGACCCCAGGAAGAGTAGCTGCTGCTTTGGCAGGAACTAATGGACCCCAGGAAGAGTAGCTGCTGCTTTGGCAGGAACTAATAGACCCCAGGAAGAGTAGCTGCTGCTTTGGCAGGAACTAATGGACCCCAGGAAGATTAGCTGCTGCTTTGGCATATCAATACAAATACAAATATGTGTTTTTTCTTACGAGAAATGCATGTACACAAAACTCACTGGAGATGAATCCAATATTGAATATACTGACAAGGTAAAATGGTGTGTGTGAAGGTCCAGTGATTGTTTCTCAGGATCTCTGACCTCAATGATACAGATGACATTACCTTCTGCAATCAGGATGGTTTATAAGATCTAATAGCTTGGATCCTACAGTGTGTGTGTGTGTGTGTGTGTGTGTGTGTGTGTGTGTGTGTGTGTGTGTGTGTGTGTGTGTGTGTGTGTGTGTGTGTGTGTGTGTGTGAGAGAGAGAGAGAGAGAGAGAGAGAGTGTGTCTTCAGTGTTTGCCTTTCCATGTATGTGTCTGTGTTTCTTTCTCTGAGTGTGTGTGTGTGCATTGTGTGTGTGTGTGTCTTGGAGGGAAGCCAACTGCTGCCAGACATCTCTCCACAACCCTAAGTAACAAATAAAAGACAGTATCTCTTTACATTGCCTTTAAATACCTTTCTCTCTCTTTCTCTCTCCCCTCGTCTCCCTCTTTCTCTCTCCATTTCTCCCTTCTACTCTCACTGAGATGAAAGGACATCAGTCCAAAGTCTCATTTGTTTTGGCCTTACACCTTTACACACACACACACACACACACACACACACACACACACACACACACACACACACACACACACACACACACACACACACACACACACACACACACACACACACACACACACACACAGCTGCTTTAATCACCAGTGATTGAATGGGATGAGAGAGAGGGTGCTAGGGTGTGCAAGGTGTGTGTGTGTGTGTCTCTGTGTGTGTGTGTGTTTCTGTAAAGGTGTAAGGCCAAAACAAATGAGACTTAAATAACATGTCCTTTCATCTCAGCCGGTTCTCACTAAGGTGATGATGAGGCTGGATGCGCATTACAAATGGCTCCCTATTCTCTATATAGTGCACTATATGGGCCCTGGTTAAAAGTAGGGTGCTATAAAGGCAATAGGGTGGCATTTAGGAGGCAACCTGGGAAGATTCAACCCAATAACTATGGTGTCGTTGGTCAAGGTTATTGGCTGTCTCCAATAACACCCCGGCCTATCCCCCAATGTCCCATAGTGCACCACAGCCAAATGTGGGTGTCAGATAGGGCTGTGGTCAAATTGAGTGCCCTATATGGATTCAGAAGTTGTGCACTACATGGTGAATAGGGGGTCAGATATGACTCTGGTCTAATACCACTTCAGATCATAAATGACAAACATCTCTAGCTAAAAATGCTAAAAGGAATCATTTTGTTGTGTTGTGAAATTGCATGATGCCGTAGCCAACTGCCAAGCCTCGTCACAAACATCACTTCTCAATCAAAGCTCTGCTCTCATTTTAGACACCTCATTACAGCTGTAACTGAACCAGGAAGTTTAAATCCATGTGTCCACTGCTAGAGCCCTGACTGGCATGGTGGCTTTCCACACCATTCACTTTTCAGCTAACTGTGTCTTTCTGCGTGTCTACAGCGTAGCTATGATCTGCCACATAACCATATGGATACATAAAACCCATGTTAGGGTATTAGATTGCAGTAGGACTAGGCTGACAGTCATTTGTGTTCACCACAGTATATTACTGCCAAAGAGCAGCCAAAACTACAACTGACAAAGACCAGTGTGGAGAAAATATCCTACTATTTTCACTATACATATGCTGTATAGATACTATTGTATAGACATGCTGTATAGATGATACAAGTTATTGTTTGAAATACAATTTCAACACAAGGTATGTCCACTTCATAGCTTGATCATGTCTGCCTGAATGTGCTACCTTACACCAGATATCTATTATTGCATGAAATTCAATTTCAACACATGGTCGATCATTTTGGAGCTTGACAATGTGAACCACAAAATGGAGGGACTGTCTGTCCCTATGAGATACACATAATTAGAATCACTATGGCATGATCCATTCTACAGTTTTAAAAAAATGTGATATCTAGAACCTAAAAGGGTTCTTTGGCTGTCCCCATAGGAGAACCCTTTGAACATTTTGGTTCCATATAGAGCATCTCAATCAATCACATGTATTTATAAAGCCCTTTTAACATCAGTCAATGTCACTATACAGAAACCCAGCCTAAAACTCCAAACAGCAAGCAATGCAGATGTAGAAGCATGGTGGCTAGGAAAAACTCCCTGGAAAGGCAGTAACCCTAATCCGTTAGGAGAACCCTTTGAAGAACCCTTTTTCATTTCAGGCAGAACCCTTTTGATTTCCATGTAGAACATTTTACATAGAGGGTCTACATGGAACCCAAAAAGTTCTTCCTGGAACCAAAAATAGTTCTCCTATGGGGACAGTTGTAGAACCTTTTAGGAAGCCGTGTTCCTAAGAGTGTATGGGATTGAATTGCTATGGTGAGGCCTACCTGTGACGGGGCAGTCTAGAGTTAGGTTAGCCCCAGGGCGTAGGCTGACCCGTCCCCCCACCACGGCCCTCAGACTGGGGACTTCCTTGTCCGATACGTTCCTCCACGACACAGCTATCACAGGAGGCTCTGTGAAAAACAGACAAAATCTACAAATGTTTCCAAATGGCTCATTTATTGGCTCACTGTTTTTAAGAAACATAAATTACATAAATAACATTTCATTTAACATTTAAAATAATAATAATAACATTGCATAATGTTATTTAATGAGAGTAACATTTCATAATAACTTTCATGAATAAGTATTAATAAATGATTTATAAATAGTGTACATACTATGAATACATGATCATTTCCTCTTGGAGCATTTCATCATTTGCATGCTTATAATGCTTATCAGACCTGGGACATGTTTGTATTCACTAGGAACTAAACGGAAGCAAACTGTCTGAAAACAGGAGGGACTACCTGAACTTGTCCAATAAGAAACACTTGTTTTCATTTTCCGTTGCAAAGCGTTTTCCTATGGTGTGCCCTAGCGCCGAGACCCCTAGAGGGTGTTCTTCCTGACGTTGTGTATTATCTCTTGGTGTTGACGCTATCAACCCAGCCGGTAATACACTCATGTCGCCCGGTGGCTGGTTCATAAAATAAAACATCCTCCTATCAGGCTACAACATTGGCTTCCTCCTGAACTACATTTAATAGGGGGCTGCTAGAAAAATATGAGCAGTGTCTTAATAAAAGCCCCTTCCACCACCATGCTAGGGAGGCTAACTACTTCTGGACGCTGCGTACAGCAGGCAACCTGACTGCTTAATAAAAGCCCTTTCCACCACCATGCTAGGGAGGCTAACCTGAGCAGGCGGTGCAACCTGCTTAATAAAAGCCCTTTCCACCACCATGCTAGGGAGGCTAGCTACTTCTGGACGCTGCGTACAGCAGGCGGTGCAACCTGACTGCTTAATAAAAGCCCTTTCCACCACCATGCTAGGGAGGCTAGCTACTTCTGGACGCTGCGTACAGCAGGCGGTGCAACCTGACTGCTTAATAAAAGCCCTTTCCACCACCATGCTAGGGAGGCTAGCTACTTCTGGACGCTGCGTACAGCAGGCGGTGCAACCTGACTGCTTAATAAAAGCCCTTTCCATCACCATGCTAGGGAGGCTAGCTACTTCTGGACGCTGCGTACAGCAGGCGGTGCAACCTGACTGCTTAATAAAAGCCCTTTCCACCACCATGCTAGGGAGGCTAGCTACTTCTGGACGCTGCGTACAGCAGGCGGTGCAACCTGACTGCTTAATAAAAGCCCTTTCCACCACCATGCTAGGGAGGCTAGCTACTTCTGGACGCTGCGTACAGCAGGCGGTGCAACCTGACTGCTTAATAAAAGCCCTTTCCACCACCATGCTAGGGAGGCTAGCTACTTCTGGACGCTGCGTACAGCAGGCGGTGCAACCTGACTGCTTAATAAAAGCCCTTTCCATCACCATGCTAGGAAGGCGAACTACTTCTGGACGCTGCGTAAAGCAGGTGGTACAACCTGACTGCTTAATAAAAGCCCTTTCCACCACCATGCTAGGGAGGCTAGCTACTTCTGGATGCTGCGTACAGCAGGCGGTGCAACCTGACTGCTTAATAAAAGCCCTTTCCACCACCATGCTAGGGAGGCTAGCTACTTCTGGACGCTGCGTACAGCAGGCGGTGCAACCTGACTGCTTAATAAAAGCCCTTTCCACCACCATGCTAGGGAGGCTAGCTACTTCTGGATGCTGCGTAAAGCAGGTGGTACAACCTGACTGCTTAATAAAAGCCCTTTCCACCACCATGCTAGGGAGGCTAGCTACTTCTGGACGCTGCGTACAGCAGGCGGTGCAACCTGACTGCTCAATAAAAGCCCTTTCCACCACCATGCTAGGGAGGCTAGCTACTTCTGGACGCTGCGTACAGCAGGCGGTGCAACCTGATTGGCTGAACGCATGGTGGTGGAAATGAGGTTTTATTAAGACTAGTATGCAGATTTCCCCCCTTTGTTTTCCGGCTCGCTAGTTGCGGGGGGTTAGGAATGTATTGCCGACTACGCTATTTGCGTTGGGATGCCAAAGACCAGACGAAGTATACTTTGGTGAACTTTGGGGCTGGGGGTGCACTAATGAAAATAATAACATGTTGAATTGTCATATACACCGGATAGGTGCAGTGAAATGTGTTGTTTTACAGGGTCGGCCATAGTAGTACGGCGCCCCTGGAGCACATTAGGGTTAAGTGCCTTGCTCAAGGGCACATCGGCATATTTTTCACCTTGTAGGCTTGGCTATTCAAACCAGCAATCTTTCGGTTACTGGCCCAACGCTCTAACTGCTAGGCTACCAGCCTCCCATATATAACCCAGTTGACTGGGTACTCACCAGCTAACAGCAGCTGTGTAGTCTCTGAGGCTGAACCGTGGGTGTTTGAGGCTGTGCACCTGTACACTCCTCTGTCCCCGGCCCAGGACTAGAGATATGCAGTCCGCCAGAGATATCCCAGTGTACCCTGCAGTAGCAAAGGAAAACAAGACATGTATCTCAACCGCAGTCATCACTATATAATACAATAAAATACTATACACTTTTTTGGTGTGCAGTAAAGTGATTGTATGGAAATGGATTATAGTGTACATGTTATATATAAGAATTTATGTTGGGGCGGCAGGGTAGCCTAGTGGTTAGAGCGTTAGAGCGTTGGACTAGTAACCGGAAGGTTGCACGTTCAAACCCCCGAGCTGACAAGGTACAAATCTGTCGTTCTGCCCTTGAACAGGCAGTTAACCCACTGTTCCTAGGCCGTTATTGAAAATAATAATTTGTTCTTAACTGACTTGCCTAGTTAAGTAAAGGTATAAAATAAAAAAGAATTTATGTTAACATGTTATACAGTATATAGGAATTTATGTTAACATGTTATACAGTATATAAAATTTATGTTAACATGTTATACAGTATATAAGAATTTATGTTAACATGTTATACAGTATATAGGAATTTATGTTAACATGTTATACAGTATATAGGAATGTATGTTAACATGTTATACAGTATATAGGAATTTATGTTAACATGTTATAGTATAAGAATTTATATAAAATTTATGTTAACATGTTATATATAAGAATTTATGTTAACATGTTATATATAAGCATTTATGTTAACATGTTATATATAAGAATTTATGTTAACATGTTATATATAAGAATTCATGTTAACATGTTACACAGTATATAGGAATTTATGTTAACATGTTATATATAAGAATTTATGTTAACATGTTATATATAAGAATTCATGTTAACATGTTACACAGTATATAGGAATTTATGTTAACATGTTATACAGTATATAGGAATTTATGTTAATGTGTTATACAGTATATAGGAATTTATGTTAACATGTTATACAGTATATAAGAATTTATGTTAACATGTTATACAGTATATAAGAATTTATGTTAACATGTTATACAGTATATAGGAATTTATGTTAACATGTTATACAGTATATAGAATTTATGTTAACATGTTATACAGTATATAAGAATTTATGTTAACATGTTATACAGTATATAAGAATTTATGTTAACATGTTTATACAGTATCTAAGAATTTATGTTAACATGTTATACAGTATATACAAATTTATGTTAACATGTTATACAGTATATAGGAATTTATGTTAACATGTTATATTTAAGAATTCATGTTAACATGTTATAGTATATAAATTTATGTTAACATGTTATACAGTATATAAATGTTAACATGTTATATAGTATATGTATAACATGTTAACATATTTAATGTTATACATATATGAATTTATAACATGTTATACAGTATATAGGAATTTATGTTAACATGTTATACAGTATATAAGAATTTATGTTAACAGTATTTATAACATGTTATTATATGTTATGTTAACATGTTATACAGTATATAAGAATTTATGTTAACATGTTATACAGTATATAAGAATTTATGTTAACATGTTATACAGTATATATAAGAATTTATGTTAACATGTTATACAGTATATAGGAATTTATGTTAACATGTTATACAGTATATAAGAATTTATGTTAACATGTTATACAGTATATAGGAATTTATGTTAACATGTTATACAGTATATAAGAATTTATGTTAACATGTTATACAGTATATAGGAATTTATGTTAACATGTTATACAGTATATAAGAATTTATGTTAACATGTTATACAGTATATAAGAATTTATGTTAACATGTTATACAGTATATAAGAATTTATGTTAACATGTTATACAGTATATAAGAATTTATGTTAACATGTTATACAGTATATAAGAATTTATGTTAACATGTTATACAGTATATAAGAATTTATGTTAACATGTTATACAGTATATAAGAATTTATGTTAACATGTTATATATAAGAATTCATGTTAACATGTTATACAGTATATAGGAATTTATGTTAACATGTTATACAGTATATAAGAATTTATGTTAACATGTTATACAGTATATAAGAATTTATGTTAACATGTTATACAGTATATAGGAATTTATGTTAACATGTTATACAGTATATAGGAATTTATGTTAACATGTTATACAGTATATAAGAATTTATGTTAACATGTTATACAGTATATAAGAATTTATGTTAACATGTTATACAGTATATAGGAATTTATGTTAACATGTTATACAGTATATAAGAATTTATGTTAACATGTTATACAGTATATAAGAATTTATGTTAACATGTTATACAGTATATAGGAATTTATGTTAACATGTTATACAGTATATAGGAATTTATGTTAACATGTTATATATAAGAATTCATGTTAACATGTAATACATCATAGATGATGTATACATGGTAACATGTTTTACATCATAATTCATTGAAACACTACAGATAGCTTGGCAATACAAGTTTGTTTTAAATAATTCACTACTCTTGACCTTTGTGGCAGGCTGTCTCATGAATGCAATATCATCCACAGAGCCAGAGTCTAGAACTGTACACCTACTGTATGATCTCTCAGCAGTCACATGACCAGAGTCTAGAACTGTACACCTACTGTATGATCCCTCAGCAGTCACATGACCAGAGTCTAGAACTGTACACCTGCTGTATGATCTCTCAGCAGTCACATGACCAGAGTCTAGAACTGTACACCTACTGTATGATCTCTCAGCAGTCACATGACCAGAGTCTAGAACTGTACACCTACTGTATGATCTCTCAGCAGTCACATGACCAGAGTCTAGAACTGTACACCTGCTGTATGATCTCTCAGCAGTCACATGACCAGAGTCTAGAACTGTACACCTACTGTATGATCTCTCAGCAGTCACATGACCAGAGTCTAGAACTGTATACCTATTTTATGATCTCTCAGCAGTCACATGACCAGAGTCTAGAACTGTACAGACTCTCAGCAGTCACATGACCAGAGTCTAGAACTGTAACAGCCTATGATCTCTCAGCAGTCACATGACCAGAGTCTAGAACTGTACACAGCTGTATGATCTCTCAGCAGTCACATGACCAGAGTCTAGAACTGCACACATACTGTATGATCTCTCAGCAGTCACATGACCAGAGTCTAGAACTGTACACCTACTGTATAACCTCTCAGCAGTCACATGACCAGAGTCTAGAACTGTACAGGCTATGAGCAGTCACATGACCAGAGTCTAGAACTGTAACAGCCTATGGTCTCTCAGCAGTCACATGACCAGAGTCTAGAACTGTACAGCCTATGACCTCTCAGCAATCACATGACCAGAGTCTAGAACTGTACAGCCTATGATCTCTCAGCAGTCACATGACCAGAGTCTAGAACTGTACAGCCTATGATCTCTCAGCAGTCACATGACCAGAGTCTAGAATTGTATAGCCTATGATCTCTTAGCAGTCACATGACCAGAGTCTAGAACTGTACAGCCTATGAGCAGTCACATGACCAGAGTCTAGAACTGAACAGCCTATGGTCTCTCAGCAGTCACATGACCAGAGTCTAGAACTGTACAGCCTATGATCTCTCAGCAGTCACATGACATAAAACTATTACAAACAAACTGTCTCAAGCTGGGTCAAACAGCTACATGTGTGTGTATGTAATTGTGTGGGTGTGATGTGTCTGAGTGTGCGTGCGTATAGCGTGTGTGCATTGTCTGTGTGTGTGTGTGTGTGTGTGTGTGTGTGTGTGTGTGTGTGTGTGTGTGTGTGTGTGTGTGTGTGTGTGTGTGTGTGTGTGTGTGTGTGTGTGTGTGTGTGTGTGTGCAGATGCTATTAGTGCATGAAATCAGAATAAACATAAAGTCCTGATCTAGTCTAATCAAATTAAAATGCCGATTAAAGATCTAATTTCCTTTAATGATGCTGAACCTCTCTTTCATATTTTCTCTGAGTTAATGCACGCATCCCAAATGGCACTCTATTACCCTATGGGCCCTGGTCAAAAGTAGTGCACTACAAAGGGAATAGAGTGCCATTTGGGATACCTAGGTCATGTTTCAGTGAGTTGTTAATCTGTGTGATTAGTGGGAGATTGTTATGATTGGCGTGTTTTAAAGTCTCGAACACAAGCGAATGCACACACACACACACACACACACACACACACACACACACACACACACACACACACACACACACACACACACACACACACGTGTCCTTGCTTGCATACATGCACAGACCTGCTCATTTGATTGGCAGACAAACGCGCATACACACTTACACGCACAGACAGACAGACACACACACAGGCACAGACAAACACACAGACACACACACACACACACAGACAGACACACACATACAGAATGTCGGTAAGAGGGCCTCATAAACCCTGAACTCCCTCTCTGGACAGTCCAGTCTCTTTTTCACCTCTCTGAAGGGACTGGTCCTCTTCCCATGCTCTGAGCTGTCCTTCCTCTCTGGACAGTCCAGTCTCTTTTTCACCTCTCTGAAGGGACTGGTCCTCTTCCCATGCTCTGAGCTGTCCTTCCTCTCTGGACAGTCCAGTCTCTTTTTCACCTCTCTGAAGGGACTGGTCCTCTTCCCATGCTCTGAGCTGTCCTTACTCTCTGGACAGTCCAGTCTCTTTTTCACCTCTCTGAAGGGACTGGTACTCTTCCCATGCTCTGAGCTGTCCTTCCTCTCTGGACAGTCCAGTCTCTGAAGGGACTGGTCCTCTTCCCATGCTCTGAGCTGTCCTTCCTCTCTGGACAGTCCAGTCTCTGAAGGGACTGGTCCTCTTCCCATGCTCTGAGCTGTCCTTCCTCTCTGGACAGTCCAGTCTCTGAAGGGACTGGTCCTCTTCCCATGCTCTGAGCTGTCCTTCCTCTCTGGACAGTCCAGTCACTTTTTCACCTCTCTGAAGGGACTGGTACTCTTCCCATGCTCTGAGCTGTCCTTCCTCTCTGGACAGTCCAGTCTCTGAAGGGACTGGTCCTCTTCCCATGCTCTGAGCTGTCCTTCCTCTCTGGACTGTCCAGTCTCTGAAGGGACTGGTCCTCTTCCCATGCTCTGAGCTGTCCTTCCTCTCTGGACAGTCCAGTCTCTGAAAGGACTGGTCCTCTTCCCATGCTCTGAGCTGTCCTTCCTCTCTGGACAGTCCAGTCTCTGAAGGGACTGGTCCTCTTCCCATGCTCTGAGCTGTCCTTCCTCTCTGGACAGTCCAGTCTCTGAAGGGACTGGTCCTCTTCCCATGCTCTGAGCTGTCCTTCCTCTCCGGCCGCTCAACTATTCCTCAAGGCCAATAAGTCTGCCTGAGCTTCCCTTGGCTCTGGAACAAACACCACCAATCCAGGACAGAGGAGCAACACAATGTCTACTTGATTCATTATAATTTAATGGACAGGGAAGACCTGATCTTAGATCAGCACTTCTGCATGGAGGCACTATGAATATTGGCCCATGTTCAAACACTCCAATAACATATTTAAGAGATTACAGGAACCACCATGCAGGGAAAGCTTGGGTCAAAACAGCTTGTGGGGGCTGTTTTTGGACTCATGAAGTCTACTTCCTTTGAGACTGGGGTAAAAGGGCATGGGGGAGAGGGGCTGGGGGAAGTGGACAGGGACTGTTTATATGGAGTGTTGCTGTGGGGAGAGGGCAAGGGCTGGGATTGGGAACACAGGGACTGTGGCTGGGACAGGGTCTGTGTCTGGGGTTATGGGCTGGGGGAGAGAGGCAGGATCTGGGTCTGGGGAAACAAACAGGGTTTGTGTATATGGGTGTGTGGCTAGAGGAGGCTGGGGGCTGCTAAAGCCATGCAGTGGTTTATGGATCTCTATGGGGCTATAAGCTCTCTGTTAGATCCCATTTAGACCATGTGGGAATGTACACAGAGCTACTCCCACACACATCCCACTTCATCAGACTGATGCTTGACCACCACTCACAGGCTAGAAGTTACCCTTATGCACAGATCTAGGATCAGTTTACCCTTCCCGAAGCCTAACCATAACCATTAGGGGGTGAAACCTCTTTCTACTCTGTAGCAGAATGTAGTTGCCCTCTTGACATTGATCCAAGATCAGTTTTGTTTGTCCCCCCATTATGGTTAAGGTGAGGCTTAAGGGAGGGTACGCTGATCCTAGATCTGTGCCTAACATATTGTCTGACCTTTTATTTAGATAATCCAAGTATCAGACTTACTCTGCTATATGTAGTAAAAGGGGAAAAAATGATTTTCTACTTTATAACATGGAGTCAGTGGACCTAGAGGGGAACGTATAAACCATTAGAGCAGGGAAAATGTCCTCTCTCAGACCACATCCCTGGAAAAATAGAATTGTGGCTAGCAACGGTCCTACGGCCAGTACTGTACCTATCATGTAAAACCTGCTAAACACATGCAGTAGAATATATACAGTAGACATGCCAGTAGACAGTATAGGACAGGATGATATAATACTGTTCAGTTGTTTAGCATACGCTTTTATCCAAAGTGACTTGAACACGTGTTCAGTATATGCATAACTGTCACGCCCTGACCATAGAGAGCTGTTATTCTCTATGTTGGTTAGGTCGGGGTGTGATTTAAGGGTGGGTTATCTAGGTGAATTGTATTTCTATGTTGGCCTAGTATGGTTCCCAATCAGAGGCAGCTGTTTATCGTTGTCTCTGATTGGGGATCATATTTAGGTAGCCATTTTCCCATTGTGCTTTGTGGGATCTTGTCTATGTATAGTTGCCTGAGAGCATTATATTAGCTTCACGTTTCGGTTGTTCGCTTTGTTGTGTTTGTTTTTGAAGTTTTCTATTCCATAATAAAGGATGGAAACATAACACGCTGCATCTTGGTCTACTCCTTATGACGAACGTGACAGAAGATCCCACCACAAACGGACCAAGCAGCGTGGGTAGGAGGAGAAGACATCCTGAACCTGGGAGGAGATAATGGCAGGAGACAAAAGCCTGCCATGGAAGCAGGCGGAGGCAGCGAGGGAAGGACAGCGACGAGGTCAGGGTTTGCGGCCACGACTCAAGCCCAAAAGACAGCCCAACATTTTTTGGGGGAGGGGCACACGGAGTGGTCGGCAAAGTTGAGGGGTGAGTCAGAGACTGTTGAGGAGTTTTTGGACAAATTGGAGGAGAGTGAACGGAGGGGAGAGTTAGAGACCTTCGAGGAGTTGTTGGACAAATTGGAGGAGAGTGAAGAGAGAAAGCTGTTGGTTTGGCGTAGTATGCACGTCATTCGCCCTGAGGAGCGTGTTAGCCGTCCGATGCCACCTGTGCCAGTTCCTCGAACTTGTCCTGAGAAGTGTGTTAAAGTTCCGGTATAATTGATGCCGGCTATACGCACCAGGTCTCCTCGCACTTGTCGCGCTAAAGTGGGTATCTGTCCAGGACGGGTTGTGCCGGCTCAGTGCTCCTGGTCTCCAGTGCGCCTCCAGGGTCCAGTACATCCTGCGCCGGTTCTACGCACTGTGTCCCCAGGGTACCTTCACAGCCCAGTACGGCCTGTTTGTGCTCCTTGCACTCTCCCTCAAGTGCGCCTTCCCAGTCAGGTACGTCCTGTACCTGCTCCCCTCACGCTCCCTCAAGCACGCCTTCACAGTCCAGTACGTCCTGTGCTTCCTCCCCGCACTCGCTCTGAGGTGCCACCTGTACCGGTCCCACGCATCAGGCCTCCAGTGCGCCTCCACAGTCCAGTACGTCCTGTGCTTCCATGGTCCAACCAAGTCTGACCAATCAGGATCACATGATGACATTTGGACCACAAACAACTTAATTGTCCAGATTTTCCAGATAAAGGTCAGAAGGCTGAGATTTGCTGGACATCCTGAGCTGGCTGCCAGTACATTTATACTGTGGGTCCCCTCATGTAATGGACCAAGACCTCCCAGAAGGCCAAAGGAGACATTATGGATAACATCTGACCTGGTGTCAGGTCGGGCGTAGCAGCTTCTATGAAGGAAAGACTGCCATGGCATCCACCAAAAGCAAGCAAGTCCAAATGTGGAAATGTGCCTTTGGCTCCACACTGGCATACATACACATCAAACATAAAATATGGTATTTTTATTTCTCTACTACAGGTTTAAAAAGCCGGTAAGCAACCTAAAACAAACGTCTTTCCCCTCATTGAATGAACATGAGGCCTGGCAAATCTGTTGAAAAATCTTGATGAAGGCTAAAGGCCGAAACACACTGGTTTTAATTATAGCAATTTCCATTGTCTTATAAGAGTTACTGAATTTCCACTTCGAATCTATCCAAGTCTTTAGAGAGGTCAAACAGGTTACAGTACACAACAGGCGGTCCCACTGCCTGCTATCACAACACGCTGGTTCCAAGACCACATCACTTTGATAAGAGCAAGTGAAGGGCAACCGTCTCCACACTCACACGGAACTGGGAGAACACACAGCTTCACGCCTCAGCCCTGTGAATGTCAATCAACCATCCATGTTTCCCTCCCCTTTTACATTACCATTTCACTTTTTTTTTCGCCTTTTTGCCCAATTTTATTCTGCCTTCCCTCCCCTTCCCTTCTCTTTCCGCTTTCCTTCCCCTCTCTCTCCTTCCCCTCCTTCCCCTCTCTCTCCTCTGTCCTTCCCTTCTCTCTCCTCTTTCCTTCCCCTCTCTCCTCTTTCCTTCCCCTCTCTCTCCTCTTTCCTTCCCCTCTCTCTCCTTCCCCTCCTTCCCCTCTCTCTCCTCTGTCCTTCCCCCTCCTCTTCTCTCCTCTTTCCTTCCCCTCTCTCCTCTTTCCTTCCCCTCTCCCTTCTCTCTCCTCTTTCCTTCCCCTCTCTCCTCTTTCCTTCCCCTCTCCCTTCTCTCTCCTCCCCTTCTCTCTCCTCTTTCCTTCCCCTCTCTCCTCTTTCCTTCCCCTCTCTCTCCTCTTTCCTTCCCCTCTCTCTCCTTCCCCTACTTCCCCTCTCTCTCCTCTTTCCGATCCCCTCTCTCTCCTCTTTCCTTCCCCTCTCTCTCCTTCCCCTACTTCCCCTCTCTCTCCTCTGTCCTTCCCTTCTCTCTCCTCTTTCCTTCCCTTCTCTCTCCTCTTTCCTTCCCTTCTCTCTCCTCTTTCCTTCCCTTCTCTCTCCTCTTTCCCCTCTCTCCTTCCCTTCTCTCTCCTCTTTCCTTCCCCTCTTTCCTCTTTCCTTCCCCTCTCTCCTCTTTCCTTCCCCCCTCTCTCTCCTTCCCCTCTTCTCTCCTCTGTCCTTCCCTTCTCTCTCCTCTTTCCTTCCCCTCTCTCCTCTTTCCTTCCCCTCTCTCCTCTTTCCTTCCCCTCTCTCTCCTCTGTCCTTCCCCTCTCTCTCTCTCCTCTTTCTTTCCCCTCTCTCCTCTTTCCTTCCCTTCTCTTCTATTTTCCCCTCTCCTTCACATCTCTTCCCTCTCTCTCTCACCTCTCTATCCCCTTTCTCTACACTCTCTCCCTTCTCCAGCCAAGTTCTGAGCTGACCCTGTAAAACAGTGAGTGCTGCTCCAGCTCCATGGGAGATCCATGAGGAGAGTAGGAGGAGGAGGAGGGGGGATATACAATACGTGAGGAAGAGGAGGAGGGGGTTACACAAGATGTGAGGAAGAGGAGGAGGGAGGGTGATATACAAGATGTGAGGAAGAGGAGGAGGGAGGGTGATATACAAGATGTGAGGAAGAGGAGGATGAGAATGGGGTAAAGGAGGAAGAAGACATGAGTAGGGAGGAAGATTTGAAGAGGGGGAGGAGGAGGAAGACTTGAGGACGAGGAGTGAGACTCAGCAACATGGTCCGGAAGGTGAAATTGTAAATTTCACACCATGATCTGCGGCGGACTCGGAACACAGAACATTCACAGCGGGCTCCGAGTCCTTTCTCCTTTCTCTGATATATGAGTAACAGTTTCCATAGCTTCTCACAGATATCCTGCATAGCTACAATCAGAATTCTCTCCAGGGCAAAGCCAAGCCCAGCAGGCCTGAGCTATACCCCACATAGATGGCTGCTGCACTATATTATGGAAAGAGTGAGAGTGAGAACGGAGGATAACATAAAGCTAATGGGCATGTCTTATTTATATGTGTGTGTGTGTGTGTGTGTGTGTGTGTGTGTGTGTGTGTGTGTGTGTGTGTGTGTGTGTGTGTGTGTGAGAATGTGACAGTATGCATGTGTGTATTTGTGTATTACTGTATGTGTTACCTGTCAGTTAGTTGTAGCTCTACTCCGTCCTTGGTCCAGGTGATTTGGGGCTGCGGGATGCCCTCTGTGGGGCAGAGCAGGTACAGCTGCCGCGTGGCGTTGGTCAGGAAGGCTGTCTGGCCAACACTGATGTTCAGACTCCTCTGGAAGGTCATCGGGGGGTTCTGCCTCTGTCGGATGATCACTGGTCTCTTGAAGCTACTAGCCGACCACTCTGACGAGTTTGGTGTCCGGTCTATTGAGATTTGAGATCGTATCACATTGTATGTTGCAGATTAAATAATAACTACAGTAGGGGTTTTTCTTCCTGAATTGAAAAGGAATTGACTGAATTGAAAAGGAATTGACCCCCAACCTTGATAAAAACACATTTGATGCACTAGTAATGTCATAATGAGTTGTGGGTTTCATTCCTGTATATAAACTGAACATAAATAAATAACTTGTATTTTTATTTAGCTATGAAAGTATCTGTCCTATGAATACCCACGTTTTAAATCTAACTCTAACACCATAAAGTGCCTGCAAATGTTTAATCTGAATACACAATCCTGTTTCAGGCTCTATTTTAACAAACCTAACAGAATGGTACATCTAAACGCAGGCGGTAGTGCTATAGGTTCAGGGGTGAGTCAGAAATAGTTTTGCTATTTTCACTATCACAATTCTCGGTACACTTGTTGGCATTGGCGCGAAAGGGGCTGGGGCTCGATGAATAAACAAGTTGTGGGTGTCTCGAGGCTTGGCCCCTCACTGGCCAATCAGAATGTGCTCCATGGCAAAATATGTGACTCATTTCAGAAAACTAGGCATATGTCACACATCACTACTTTACAGGAGAGGCTTTGAACGTAAACGTTTGGGCAGAAATGCAGTAGGTCATTTCTGTTGAACCAGCCTTCATTATAGTAGGTCATTTCTGTTGAACCAGCCTTCATTATAGTAGGTCATTTCTGTTGAACCAGCCTTCATTATAGTAGGTCATTTCTGTTGAACCAGCCTTCATTATAGTAGGTCATTTCTGTTGAACCAGCCTTCATTATAGTAGGTCATTTCTGTTGAACCAGCCTTCATTATAGTAGGTCATTTCTGTTGAACCAGCCTTCATTATAGTAGGTCATTTCTGTTGAACCAGCCTTCATTATAGTAGGTCATTTCTGTTGAACCAGCCTTCATTATAGTAGGTCATTTCTGTTGAACCAGCCTTCATTATAGTAGGTCATTTCTGTTGAAACATTTCTGTTGAACCAGCCTTCATTATAGTAGGTCATTTCTGTTGAAAGCCTTCATTATAGTAGGTCATTTCTGTTGAACCAGCCTTCATTATAGTAGGTCATTTCTGTTGAACCAGCCTTCATTATAGTAGGTCATTTCTGTTGAACCAGCCTTCATTATAGTAGGTCATTTCTGCTGAACCAGCCTTCATTATAGTAGGTCATTTCTGTTGAACCAGCCTTCATTATAGTAGGTCATTTCTGTTGAACCAGCCTTCATTATAGTAGGTCATTTCTGTTGAACCAGCCTTCATTATAGTGGGTCATTTCTGTTGAACCAGCCTTCATTATAGTAGGTCATTTCTGTTGAACCAGCCTTCATTATAGTAGGTCATTTCTGTTGAACCAGCCTTCATTATAGTGGGTCATTTCTTTCTGTTGAACCAGCCTTCATTATAGTAGGTCATTTCTGTTGAACCAAGGTCATTTCTGTTGAACCAGCCTTCATTATAGTAGGTCATTTCTGTTGAACCAGCCTTCATTATAGTAGGTCATTTCTGTTGAACCAGCCTTCATTATAGTAGGTCATTTCTGTTGAACCAGAACCAGTCTTCATTATAGTAGGTCATTTCTGTTGAACCAGCCTTCATTATAGTAGGTCATTTCTGTTGAACCAGCCTTCATTATAGTAGGTCATTTCTGTTGAACCAGCCTTCATTATAGTAGGTCATTTCTGTTGAACCAGCCTTCATTATAGTAGGTCATTTCTGTTGAACCAGCCTTCATTATAGTAGGTCATTTCTGTTGAACCAGCCTTCATTATAGTAGGTCATTTCTGTTGAACCAGCCTTCATTATAGTAGGTCATTTCTGTTGAACCAGCCTTCATTATAGTAGGTCATTTCTGTTGAACCAGCCTTCATTATAGTAGGTCATTTCTGTTGAACCAGCCTTCATTATAGTAGGTCATTTCTGTTGAACCAGCCTTCATTATAGTAGGTCATTTCTGTTGAACCAGCCTTCATTATAGTAGGTCATTTCTGTTGAACCAGCCTTCATTATAGTAGGTCATTTCTGTTGAACCAGCCTTCATTATAGTAGGTCATTTCTGTTGAACCAGCCTTCATTATAGTAGGTCATTTCATTTCTGTTGAACCAGCCTTCATTATAGTAGGTCATTTCTGTTGAACCAGGTAGGTCATTTCTGTTGAACCAGCCTTCATTATAGTGGGTCATTTCTGTTGAACCAGCCTTCATTATAGTAGGTCATTTCTGTTGAACCAGCCTTCATTATAGTAGGTCATTTCTGTTGAACCAGCCTTCATTATAGTAGGTCATTTCTGTTGAACCAGCCTTCATTATAGTAGGTCATTTCTGTTGAACCAGCCTTCATTATAGTAGGTCATTTCTGTTGCCTTCATTATGAACCAGCCTTCATTATAGTAGGTCATTTCTGTTGAACCAGCCTTCATTATAGTAGGTCATTTCTGTTGAACCAGCCTTCATTATAGTAGGTCATTTCTGTTGAACCAGCCTGTTGAACCAGCCTTCATTATAGTAGGTCATTTCTGTTGAACCAGCCTTCATTATTATATTTCTGTTGAACCAGCCTTCATTATAGTAGGTCATGAACCAGCCTTCTAGGTCATTTCTGTTGAACCAGCCTTCATTATAGTAGGTCATTTCTGTTGAACCAGCCTTCATTATAGTAGGTCATTTCTGTTGAACCAGCCTTCATTATAGTAGGTCATTTCTGTTGAACCAGTAGTAGGTCATTTCTGTTGAACCAGCCTTCATTATAGTAGGTCATTTCTGTTGAACCAGCCTTCATTATAGTAGGTCATTTCTGTTGAACCAGCCTTCATTATAGTAGGTCATTTCTGTTGAACCAGCATTATTAGGTCATTTCTGTTGAACCAGCCTTCATTATAGTAGGTCATTTCTGTTGAACCAGCCTTCATTATAGTGGGTCATTTCTGTTGAACCAGCCTTCATTATAGTAGGTCATTTCTGTTGAACCAGCCTTCATTATAGTAGGTCATTAGGTCATTTCTGCCTTCATTATAGAGGTCATTTCTGTTGAACCAGCCTTCATTATAGTAGGTCATTTCTGTTGAACCAGCCTTCATTATAGTAGGTCATTTCTGTTGAACCAGCCTTCATTATAGTAGTCATTTCTGTTGAACCAGCCTTCATTATAGTAGGTCATTTCTGTTGAACCAGCCTTCAATATAGTAGGTCATTTCTGTTGAACCAGCCTTC
Source organism: Oncorhynchus tshawytscha (assembly GCF_018296145.1). NCBI lineage: Eukaryota > Metazoa > Chordata > Actinopteri > Salmoniformes > Salmonidae > Oncorhynchus > Oncorhynchus tshawytscha. The sequence continues at coordinate 24,935 of NW_024608105.1, forward strand.
ATTATAGTATTATAGTAGGTCATTTCTGTTGAACCAGCCTTCATTATAGTAGGTCATTTCTGTTGAACCAGCCTTCATTATAGTAGGTCATTTCTGTTGAACCAGCCTTCATTATAGTTGAATTTCCAGCCTTCATTATAAGGTCATTTCTGTTGAACCAGCCTTCATTATAGTAGGTCATTTCTGTTGAACCAGCCTTCATTATAGTAGGTCATTTCTGTTGAACCAGCCTTCATTATAGTAGGTCATTTCTGTTGAACCAGCCTTCATTATAGTAGGTCATTTCTGTTGAACCAGCCTTCATTATAGTAGGTCATTTCTGTTGAACCAGCCTTCATTATAGTAGGTCATTTCTGTTGAACCAGCCTTCATTATAGTAGGTCATTTCTGTTGAACCAGCCTTCATTATAGTAGGTCATTTCTGTTGAACCAGCCTTCATTATAGTAGGTCATTTCTGTTGAACCAGCCTTCATTATAGTAGGTCATTTCTGTTGAACCAGCCTTCATTATAGTGGTCATTTCTGTTGAACCAGCCTTCATTATAGTAGGTCATTTCTGTTGAACCAGCCTTCATTATAGTAGGTCATTTCTGTTGAACCAGCCTTCATTATTATTATCAGTAGGGTCATTTCTGTTGAACCAGCCTTCATTATAGTAGGTCATTTCTGTTGAACCAGCCTTCATTATAGTAGGTCATTTCTGTTGAACCAGCCTTCATTATAGTAGGTCATTTCTGTTGAACCAGACTTCATTATAGTAGGTCATTTCTGTTGAACCAGCCTTCATTATAGTAGGTCATTTCTGTTGAACCAGCCTTCATTATAGTAGGTCATTTCTGTTGAACCAGCCTTCATTATAGTAGGTCATTTCTGTTGAACCAGCCTTCATTATAGTAGGTCATTTCTGTTGCCTTCATTATAGTAGGTCATTTCTGTTGAACCAGCCTTCATTATAGTAGGTCATTTCTGTTGAACCAGCCTTCATTATAGTAGGTCATTTCTGTTGAACCAGCCTTCATTATAGTAGGTCATTTCTGTTGAACCAGCCTTCATTATAGTAGGTCATTTCTGTTGAACCAGCCTTCATTATAGTAGGTCTAAGGGAGGTCTTGGGTTCTACATCATGGAGGGGTTTTTACGTACGTTCAAAACGTGACCTGCATGCTAGAATAATGTGGGCCTGCCTACAATGCAGGGATGAAAAAGGAATGTCAGCTCACTGTTTTACTCCTCTCAAACTTCATATTTGAATAAAGCTTTGGTGATTAAGATTTATTTCCAAGTGGTCTCGGGAGCCAAACCCTTTATCGACAGTCTTGACTACTTTACGATTGCATTTGGAAGACAAAAAAAGCCTTAATTGAGAGGAGGAGATTAATCTTGGTTTTTAACCAAATAAACGATTTGGGAAAAAGCACGTTTTTTTTATGTTTCTAATTAGGAAGTATTCAGACTCCAAAAGCACATCAGGCTCATCTTGTTCCATGTTCATAAGGACAGTGTGCATCACGGCTGGATAGGCTGTGTTTCTGCTGTCAATATTCATGTCATAACCATCTGTGTTACTGCTGAAACCAGCTTTAGGTTGGTCTTAAATATCCCTACCATCACTGCCTGAAATTAGCACTATGGATCATGTTTTTAAGGACACGCCTCAAATATTTCCACCCGCCCATCTGAGCACAAGTGAGCTGATATAAGAAAGGTCAATTGCCAAACATGGCGTTAGGGCTGGAAAATACCAGTGTGCCAGAATTTCCATTATAAATTTGCAAACTAACGTGCGTTTGCCACTAGTGCTGCCTTAACGCCGGCCTGAAAATAGAGCCCTCTGAGTGAAAACTAGCATTAAGCTTTATTCTACAGCCCGCTAACTACCTGGTGTTTGCTTAGAAACGACATGGTAACTGCATACATTACTGCATACTATTATACAAAAAAGTTATGTAATACTGTATATTATATTATGCAAAAAAACTTCTCAGGCACTTGCAGATTCATTATGAATGAATGTGAGTGTTTCTGTCCTATATGTACAGCATGGTGTGCCTGGGTAACTGTTTCTCATGTGTATGATGTACATGTGGTGTTTTCCATTCTGGTACGGTGACATCCTTGGAGGGAAAAAGTTGTATTCTATTGTATTGGATTATTTTCTAACGTAACAAAAGGTTACCTTTTGGGTTCCCCGTCTCCTCCTTGGTCCCTTTCCACTGCTCTGTGGAGGCCTGTTGGCCTCCAGACATCTCTGTGATTAGGGTGTAGATGATCTGAGAAGCCTGTTCCTGGCTGATCTCTCCCATCTCCGCCTGCAGACTCACGTTCCTCACCCTCTCCTCCAGGCTCCAGGGCTGCAGCACCAAGGACCCCGCCTGCACCTGCAGCACCGAGGCCTCCACACCACCGGGCAGCAGAGACAGACTGGGACCTTTGAGGCTGGGGGTAAACGGGAGGCAGTGAGGAAGACCCTGGGTGTCCCAGTCCTGAGGGTTGAATCGCGGTTGAATCCTGGTCAGGTCTAGGCCAGGTTCGGGGTCCGATTCGTTTTCAATCGGTCGGTCGATCAGTCTGCTGTCGCTGCCAATCAGTTTAAGGGTGAATGTGTCTGAGGCGGGGCCGGCGATACACACGTACACCCCACTGTCCACAACTCCTAGGCTGTGGATCTTTAGAGAACCAGATTTGGTGACGCCCAGACGCTTGCAGCTGTGCAGGGGGCGGCCGTCCTTCTCCCAACGGATGTAGGCTTTCTAGATGCAACATACAAGACAAAACACAAGGCAAAAATAAGAGCTAAGGAGGACAACCGCCCCTGGAATGGCCTTTACCTCCTGACAAGCTGAGCAGAACAGCTGTTCAGGGAGATTTGTCTATTGCCAGAATGAGTCTACAAAATGAAATGTAAGTGATTTTAAATGATAAACATGTCCAGTCATAGTTGGAAACCCCAGCCATGGCATATGTTCTCATCCATTACAACAGTAAAGACCATGAGGAAAGGATCCAACCTGGAAGCGCCGGACAGGGCATTTGATGATCAGGGAGGTTTTTGGTAGGAGGTAAGCACGCCCACCGATGGTCAGGTGGAGGCGTTTCTCCTGCCGGGTCTGGATGTAGATACGACTCAAGCCTAGAATCAACGGACAGCGCTTTACTGGCTCCTTGATTGTTTCCTTTGATGCTTCCTTCCCTGTCTCCTTTGTGGGCTGCTGGTTGATTCTGGATGCTTCCTTCACAAGCTGTCTGGGGTTCATCTCTGTCTTATGTTCTGAAGGGAATGATGGATGGAGGGAAAGAGAAAGGGAGGGAGAGAGAGAGGGAGACAGAGAGACACAGAGAGAAAGAGAGAGAGACAGAGAGAGAAAGAGAGATAGAGACAGAGAGAGAGAGACAGAGAGAGAGAGAGAGAGAGAGACAGAGAGACACAGAGAGAGAGAGAGAGACAGAGAGACACAGAGAGAGAGAGAGAGACAGAGAGACACAGAGAGAGAGAGAGAGACACAGAGAGACACAGAGAGAGAGAGAGACAGAGAGACACAGAGAGAGAGAGAGACAGAGAGACACAGAGAGAGAGAGAGAGAGAGAGAGAGAGAGACAGAGAGACAGAGAGACACAGAGAGAAAGAGAGAGAGACAGAGAGAGAAAGAGAGATAGAGACAGAGAGACAGAGAGAGAGAGAGAGAGAGAGAGACAGAGAGAGAGAGAGAGAGAGAGAGAGACAGAGAGACAGAGAGAGAGAGACAGAGAGACAGAGAGACAGAGAGAGAGAGAGAGACAGAGAGACAGAGAGAGAGAGAGAACATAACGGTGGTCAACCTCTTACAGTGAATTAAACCATTGTCATTTACTCACATGACAAATATAGGCTATAGCATGAAGGTTTAGAAGGATAAAACAACTTTATAACTAACACAAAATATTATAAATAAAACCTACATTATATCTGACATTATGATAATGATTTGATTTGGAATAATGATTCTACATTAGCATTAGCATAATTTGGGCGGCAGTTAGCCTAGCGGTTAAAGAGGAAACTCAGCAACCGGATGGTTGCCAGTTCAAATCCTGGGTCTGACAGGAAAAATCTATCGGGAAGTGAGCTGGCAACTAGAGGGTTGCCGGTGTCAAATCCCAGATGCCATTGCCTGTCGTTGTGCCCTTGAGCAAGGCACTTAACCCCCCATAACAACAGCTCCCGGGGCGCCCAGTGTGGCAGCTCCCCACACCTCTCCAAAACCTGGGTGTATTTATGTCCTTGGAGGGGTTAAAAGCAGAAGTCACATTTCAGTTGGACCTTGTGATCTACTGTAGTGATCTAATGAAGTGATCTAATGAGGTGATCTTAAAATGAGAAAAGAGTCAATCAGTAGAGAACAAGATCTTCCACCCTGTTCTGTCTGGAATCAGCTGAACCTAAAACCAAGCTCTCACGAAAGAGCAGTACATTTCAATCACTGTAATTTCTGTCTCGTACTGACCGATGGTCATACTTAGACTGTGAGGCAATGCATTCAGACCCTCCCTCTAACGCACTCTCTGTCAGCGTACCAAATGGCACCCTATTCCCTATGTAGTGACCAGAGCCTGTATGGTCATACTTAGACTGAGGCAATGTGGACTCTGCTCCAAAGTAGTATACTATATGGCAAAAGGTTGCCATTTGGGAAGCACCCTCCCTGTATATCTGGGAAAGTTAATCCTGTGGATTTGATATCATTCGCTTTGATAACAGGGAATGAGATAAGGTCTGGGCTAGAAGGATGAGGCAACATGACCTTGTGCTTGAGACTCTGAGGCTACATCCCAAATGGCACCCTAATCCCTATATAGTGCAGAGCCCTATGGGACCTGATGAAAAGTAATGCACTGTTTTTGGAATAAGGTGCTTTTTGGGATACAACCTGAGGCTAGCATGACAGCAGGGGAGAGTCAATCCTTTGGTTAATGTGAAGTCATTCCATCCATCTAATATCTCCAAACACAAAACACAGTATACACACTACCCTATTGTGAATCTATAGATGTAGTATACACACTACCCTATTGTGAATCTATAGATGTAGTATACCCACTACCCTATTGTGAATCTATAGATGTAGTATACACACTACCCTATTGTGAATCTATAGATGTAGTATACACACTACCCTATTGTGAATCTATAGATGTAGTATACACACTACCCTGAATTGTGAATCTATAGATGTAGTATACACACTACCCTATTGTGAATCTATAGATGTAGTATACACACTACCCTATTGTGAATCTATAGATGTAGTATACACACTACCCTATTGTGAATCTATATAGTATACACACTACCCTATTGTGAATCTATAGATGTAGTATACACACTACCCTATTGTGAATCTATAGATGTAGTATACACACTACCCTATTGTGAATCTATAGATGTAGTATACACACTACCCTATTGTGAATCTATAGATGTAGTATACACACTACCCTATTGTGAATCTATAGATGTAGTATACACACTACCTATTGTGAATCTATAGATGTAGTATACACACTACCCTAATGTGAATCTATAGATGTAGTATACACACTACCCTATTGTGAATCTATAGATGTAGTATACACACTACCCTATTGTGAATCTATAGATGTAGTATACACACTACCCTATTGTGAATCTATAGATGTAGTATACACACTACCCTATTGTGAATCTATAGATGTAGTATACACACTAACCTATTGTGAATCTATAGATGTAGTATACACACTACCCTATTGTGAATCTATAGATGTAGTATACACACTACCCTATTGTGAATCTATAGATGTAGTATACACACTACCCTATTGTGAATCTATAGATGTAGTATACACTACCCTATTGTGAATCTATAGATGTAGTATACACACTACCTATTGTGAATCTATAGATGTAGTATACACACTACCCTATTGTGAATCTATAGATGTAGTATACACACTACCCTATTGTGAATCTATAGATGTAGTATACACACTACCCTATTGTGAATCTATAGATGTAGTATACACACTACCCTATTGTGAATCTATAGATGTAGTATACACACTACCCTATTGTGAATCTATAGATGTAGTATACCTATTGTGAATCTATAGATGTAGTATACACACTACCCTATTGTGAATCTATAGATGTAGTATACACACTACCCTATTGTGAATCTATAGATGTAGTATACACACTACCCTATTGTGAATCTATAGATGTAGTATACACACTACCCTATTGTGAATCTATAGATGTAGTATACACACTACCCTATTGTGAATCTATAGATGTAGTATACACACTACCCTATTGTGAATCTATAGATGTAGTATACACACTACCCTATTGTGAATCTATAGATGTAGTATACACACTACCCTATTGTGAATCTATAGATGTAGTATACACACTACCCTATTGTGAATCTATAGATGTAGTATACACACTACCCTATTGTGAATCTATAGATGTAGTATACACACTACCCTATTGTGAATCTATAGATGTAGTATACACACTACCCTATTGTGAATCTATAGATGTAGTATACACACTACCCTATTGTGAATCTATAGATGTAGTATACACACTACCCTATTGTGAATCTATAGATGTAGTATACACACTACCCTATTGTGAATCTATAGATGTAGTATACACACTACCCTATTGTGAATCTATAGATGTAGTATACACACTACCCTATTGTGAATCTATAGATGTAGTATACACACTACCCTATTGTGAATCTATAGATGTAGTATACTGACATGTTGAAAGTTCATGCACAGAGGCACGGGCATGCGCTCACATCACACACACACCATGACCCTGGCCCTCATAAGCAGCAGCTGGGTAGGACAGTTTCTCACACACACACACACACACACACACACACACACACACACACACACACACACACACACACACACACACACACACACACACACACACACACACACACACACACACACACACACACACACACACACACACTTCCTTTAAGGAGTAGCTGTGACATTTGCGAGGCACTCAATCTTGCATTGTATGTCCTCTCTCTGTTGAGGCAGTTCAGAGAGATGGTAGCTTTCAGATACACAGTGAACACTTTGGGACACACACACACACACACCATAGGAGAGTGGACTATTTCCTTTACAGTGTGAACTCACACACACTCAGTGAACAACCATTGACCTTACTTCTGTATGCTTTTCAGATGTTCTCTTCATTCTGGAAGTACGCTTGGCTGCACAGAACAGTAGTTGGCTTGTAGTGTGTGTGTGTGTGTGTGTGTGTGTGTGTGTGTGTGTGTGTGTGTGTGTGTGTGTGTGTGTGTGTGTGTGTGTGTGTGTGTGTTGTGTGCGTGCGTAGGTTGTGGTCAGTAATGCTGTACTGTTTGTACGTTGGCATAGATAACATATATACTGTAGGTAGATGTAGGTCGATGTGTGTGTGCATATATATATATATATATATACACACACACACGTTTTTGATTAGTCGGTTCAATTGTAAACATTCAAAGTGAGAACTGGAGCTGTCGATGGCCTGATAAAGAACAGAACATGTTCCTGTGTCTTTATTCTCATGGATAATCACTTTCCAGACATATAGATATAGAAGACTTTGTACTTAGGTACAGTACGGTCACAGTGGCTGGATCACAAACGGTACCCTATTCTCTATACTACTTTGGATCACTTTCAAGTGTACATATTTAAGACTCCTACTCACCCATAGCATGTTCACAGTGAATACGTCCCAAATGGCACCCTATTTCCAAGTGCACTACTTTTGACCAGGACCAATGGCACCCTATTCCCTATAAAGTACACTAATTTTGAGAGAACATGGTGCCATTTGGGATGCAGAGACTGTATGCTTTCAGAATCTCTAATCTGGTCACATCTCTGTAGAGTTGAGCTTTACGGAGCACTGACATCAGATGGAACAACAAGACATTTTTCCCCAGACATGCAGACATGGGAAGTGTGTATATATGTGTGGTTGTATGTATGTGTGTGAATGTGGTGTGTGTGTGTGTGTATGTGTTATGTATGAGAGTGTGTGTGTGTATGAGTGTGTGCACATGATGAAAAGGTCTGAAAGAGGTCTATCGTACGCTTATCAGGCCGGATATTGAGGTGTGTGTGTGTGTGTGTGTGTACTCACTAGGGCAGGTGATCATTCGGCATGTCCTGACCAGGGGTGGAGAGGAGAGGCCGTCGCAGAGCCTCCTCGCCAGCATCACCTGCTGTCCAGCTGAGGTCAACCTCTGACACACTGGCTCCCTACGTTGGATCCCCAGACCACAGGATACAGAGCACTGCAACACACACATTCAATTTGCTTTTTGTTTGTTCACAACTTTGTGTAATCAAAATGGAATTGCCCTCCTCCTTTCACTGTCCCTCTTACAGTTCCTGACACTAACCCTCCTTCCCTCCCTCCACTCACCTCCCCCACTCTGCCTCCCTCCATCCATCCATCCCTCTTCATCCCTCTGCAACCTCTACTCACATTCTCCTCCCTCCCCACCCCCCATCCCTCCATTAATCTGCTCCTAATCTCCTTCAGTCTCTCTCCTCCCTCCCCATCCCTCCATTAATCTGCTCCTAATCTCCTTCAGTCTCTCTCCTCCCTCCCCATCCCTCCATTAATCTGCTCCTAATCTCCTTCAGCCTCTCTCCTCCCTCCCCATCCCTCCATTAATCTGCTCCTAACCTCCTTCAGCCTCTCTCCTCCCTCCCCATCCCTCCATTAATCTGCTCCTAACCTCCTTCAGTCTCTCTCCTCCCTCCCCATCCCTCCATTAATCTGCTCCTAATCTCCTTCAGTCTCTCTCCTCCCTCCCCATCCCTCCATTAATCTGCTCCTAATCTCCTTCAGTCTCTCTCCTCCCTCCCCATCCCTCCATTAATCTGCTCCTAACCTCCTTCAGTCTCTCTCCTCCCTCCCCATCCCTCTATTAATCTGCTCCTAATCTCCTTCAGTCTCTCTCCTCCCTCCCCATCCCTCCATTAATCTGCTCCTAATCTCCTTCAGTCTCTCTCCTCCCTCCCCATCCCTCCATTAATCTGCTCCTAATCTCCTTCAGCCTCTCTCCTCCCTCCCCATCCCTCCATTAATCTGCTCCTAATCTCCTTCAGTCTCTCTCCTCCCTCCATTAATCTGCTCCTAATCTCCTTCAGTCTCTGTCCTCCCTCCCCATCCCTCTATTAATCTGCTCCTAATCTCCTTCAGTCTCTCTCCTCCCTCCCCATCCCTCCATTAATCTGCTCCTAATCTCCTTCAGTCTCTCTCCTCCCTCCCCATCCCTCCATTAATCTGCTCCTAATCTCCTTCAGTCTCTCTCCTCCCTCCATTAATCTGCTCCTAATCTCCTTCAGTCTCTCTCCTCCCTCCCCATCCCTCTATTAATCTGCTCCTAACCTCCTTCAGTCTCTCTCCTCCCTCCCATTCCCTCTATTAATCTGCTCCTAATCTCCTTCAGTCTCTCTCCTCCCCAACCCATCCCTCTATTAATCTGCTCCTAATCTCCTTCAGTCTCTCTCCTCCCTCCCCATCCCTCCATTAATCTGCTCCTAATCTCCTTCAGTCTCTCTCCTCCCTCCCCATCCCTCTATTAATCTGCTCCTAATCTCCTTCAGCCTCTCTCCTCCCTCCCCATCCCTCCATTAATCTGCTCCTAACCTCCTTCAGTCTCTCTCCTCCCTCCCCATCCCTCCATTAATCTGCTCCTAATCTCCTTCAGTCTCTCTCCTCCCTCCCCATCCCTCTATTAATCTGCTCCTAATCTCCTTCAGTCTCTCTCCTCCCTCCCCATCCCTCTATTAATCTGCTCCTAATCTCCTTCAGCCTCTCTCCTCCCTCCCCATCCCTCTATTAATCTGCTCCCTAATCTCCTTCAGTCTCTCTCCTCCCTCCCCATCCCTCTATTAATCTGCTCCTAATCTCCTTCAGTCTCTCTCCTCCCTCCCCATCCCTCCATTAAACTCCTCCTAATCTCCTTCAGTCTCTCTCCTCCCTCCCCATCCCTCCATTAATCTGCTCCTAATCTCCTTCAGTCTCTCTCCTCCCTCCCCATCCCTCCATTAATCTGCTCCTAATCTCCTTCAGTCTCTCTCCTCCCTCCCCATCCCTCCATTAATCTGCTCCTAATCTCCTTCAGTCTCTCTCCTCCCTCCCCATCCCTCCATTAATCTGCTCCTAATCTCCTTCAGCCTCTCTCCTCCCTCCCCATCCCTCCATTAATCTGCTCCTAATCTCCTTCAGCCTCTCTCCTCCCTCCCCATCCCTCCATTAATCTGCTCCTAATCTCCTTCAGCCTCTCTCCTCCCTCCCCATCCCTCCATTAATCTGCTCCTAATCTCCTTCAGTCTCTCTCCTCCCTCCCCATCCCTCCATTAATCTGCTCCTAATCTCCTTCAGTCTCTCTCCTCCCTCCCCATCCCTCCATTAATCTGCTCCTAATCTCCTTCAGTCTCTCTCCTCCCTCCCCATCCCTCCATTAATCTGCTCCTAATCTCCTTCAGTCTCTCTCCTCCCTCCCCATCCCTCTATTAATCTGCTCCTAACCTCCTTCAGTCTCTCTCCTCCCTCCCCATCCCTCCATTAATCTGCTCCTAATCTCCTTCAGTCTCTCTCCTCCCTCCCCATCCCTCCATTAATCTGCTCCTAACCTCCTTCAGTCTCTCTCCTCCCTCCCCATCCCTCCATTAATCTGCTCCTAATCTCCTTCAGTCTCTCTCCTCCCTCCCCATCCCTCTATTAATCTGCTCCTAATCTCCTTCAGTCTCTCTCCTCCCTCCCCATCCCTCTATTAATCTGCTCCTAATCTCCTTCAGTCTCTCTCCTCCCTCCCCATCCCTCCATTAATCTGCTCCTAATCTCCTTCAGTCTCTCTCCTCCCTCCCCATCCCTCTATTAATCTGCTCCTAATCTCCTTCAGTCTCTCTCCTCCCTCCCCATCCCTCTATTAATCTGCTCCTAATCTCCTTCAGTCTCTCTCCTCCCTCCCCATCCCTCCATTAATCTGCTCCTAATCTCCTTCAGTCTCTCTCCTCCCTCCCCATCTCTCTATTAATCTGCTCCTAATCTCCTTCAGTCTCTCTCCTCCCTCCCCATCCCTCTATTAATCTGCTCCTAACCTCCTTCAGTCTCTCTCCTCCCTCCCCATCCCTCCATTAATCTGCTCCTAACCTCCTTCAGTCTCTCTCCTCCCTCCCCATCCCTCCATTAATCTGCTCCTAACCTCCTTCAGTCTCTCTCCTCCCTCCCCATCCCTCCATTAATCTGCTCCTAATCTCCTTCAGTCTCTCTCCTCCCTCCCCATCCCTCCATTAATCTGCTCCTAATCTCCTTCAGCCTCTCTCCTCCCTCCCCATCCCTCCATTAATCTGCTCCTAACCTCCTTCAGTCTCTCTCCTCCCTCCCCATCCCTCCATTAATCTGCTCCTAATCTCCTTCAGCCTCTCTCCTCCCTCCCCATCCCTCTATTAATCTGCTCCTAATCTCCTTCAGTCTCTCTCCTCCCTCCCCATCTCTCTATTAATCTGCTCCTAACCTCCTTCAGTCTCTCTCTCCCTCCCCATCCCTCCATTAATCTGCTCCTAATCTCCTTCAGTCTCTCTCCTCCCTCCCCATCCCTCTATTAATCTGCTCCTAACCTCCTTCAGTCTCTCTCCTCCCTCCCCATCCCTCCATTAATCTGCTCCTAATCTCCTTCAGTCTCTCTCCTCCCTCCCCATCTCTCTATTAATCTGCTCCTAACCTCCTTCAGTCTCTCTCCTCCCTCCCCATCCCTCCATTAATCTGCTCCTAACCTCCTTCAGTCTCTCTCCTCCCTCCCCATCTCTCTATTAATCTGCTCCTAATCTCCTTCAGCCTCTCTCCTCCCTCCCCATCCCTCTATTAATCTGCTTCTAACCTCCTTCAGTCTCTCCTCCCTCCCCATCCCTCTATTAATCTGCTCCTAATCTCCTTCAGTCTCTCTCCTCTCTCCCCATCCCTCTATTAATCTGCTCCTAATCTCCTTCAGTCTCTCTCCTCCCTCCCCATCCCTCCATTAATCTGCTCCTAACCTCCTTCAGTCTCTCTCCTCCCCTCCCCATCTCTCTATTAATCTGCTCCTAATCTCCTTCAGTCTCTCTCCTCCCTCCCCATCTCTCTATTAATCTGCTCCTAACCTCCTTCAGTCTCTCTCCTCCCTCCCCATCCCTCCATTAATCTGCTCCTAACCTCCTTCAGTCTCTCTCCTCCCTCCCCATCTCTCTATTAATCTGCTCCTAATCTCCTTCAGCCTCTCTCCTCCCTCCCCATCCCTCTATTAATCTGCTCCTAATCTCCTTCAGTCTCTCTCCTCCCTCCCCATCCCTCTATTAATCTGCTCCTAATCTCCTTCAGTCTCTCTCCTCCCTCCCCATCCCTCTATTAATCTGCTCCTAATCTCCTTCAGTCTCTCTCCTCCCTCCCCATCCCTCCATTAATCTGCTCCTAACCTCCTTCAGTCTCTCTCCTCCCTCCCCATCTCTCTATTAATCTGCTCCTAATCTCCTTCAGTCTCTCTCCTCCCTCCCCATCCCTCTATTAATCTGCTCCTAATCTCCTTCAGTCTCTCTCCTCCCTCCCCATCCCTCTATTAATCTGCTCCTAATCTCCTTCAGCCTCTCTCCTCCCTCCCCATCTCTCTATTAATCTGCTCCTAATCTCCTTCAGCCTCTCTCCTCCCTCCCCATCTCTCTATTAATCTGCTCCTAATCTCCTTCAGCCTCTCTCCTCCCTCCCCATCTCTCTATTAATCTGCTCCTAATCTCCTTCAGTCTCTCTCCTCCCTCCCCATCCCTCTATTAATCTGCTCCTAACCTCCTTCAGTCTCTCTCCTCCCTCCCCATCTCTCTATTAATCTGATCCTAATCTCCTTCAGTCTCTCTCCTCCCTCCCCATCCCTCTATTAATCTGCTCCTAATCTCCTTCAGTCTCTCTCCTCCCTCCCCATCCCTCTATTAATCTGCTCCTAACCTCCTTCAGTCTCTCTCCTCCCTCCCCATCCCTCTATTAATCTGCTCCTAATCTCCTTCAGTCTCTCTCCTCCCTCCCCATCCCTCTATTAATCTGCTACTAACCTCCTTCAGCCTCTCTCCTCCCTCCCCATCCCTCTATTAATCTGCTCCCTAATCTCCTTCAGTCTCTCTCCTCCCTCCCCATCTCTCTATTAATCTGCTCCTAATCTCCTTCAGTCTCTCTCCTCCCTCCCCATCCCTCTATTAATCTGCTCCTAATCTCCTTCAGTCTCTCTCCTCCCTCCCCATCCCTCTATTAATCTGCTCCTAATCTCCTTCAGTCTCTCTCCTCCCTCCCCATCCCTCTATTAATCTGCTCCTAATCTCCTTCAGTCTCTCTCCTCCCTCCCCATCCCTCTATTAATCTGCTCCTAATCTCCTTCAGTCTCTCTCCTCCCTCCCCATCCCTCTATTAATCTGCTCCTAATCTCCTTCAGTCTCTCTCCTCCCTCCCCATCCCTCTATTAATCTGCTCCTAATCTCCTTCAGTCTCTCTCCTCCCTCCCCATCCCTCCATTAATCTGCTCCTAACCTCCTTCAGTCTCTCTCCTCCCTCCCCATCCCTCTATTAATCTGCTCCTAATCTCCTTCAGTCTCTCTCCTCCCTCCCCATCTCTCCATTAATCTGCTCCTAACCTCCTTCAGTCTCTCTCCTCCCTCCCCATCCCTCTATTAATCTGCTCCTAACCTCCTTCAGTCTCTCTCCTCCCTCCCCATCCCTCTATTAATCTGCTCCTAATCTCCTTCAGTCTCTCTCCTCCCTCCCCATCTCTCTATTAATCTGCTCCTAATCTCCTTCAGTCTCTCTCCTCCCTCCCCATCTCTCTATTAATCTGCTCCTAACCTCCTTCAGTCTCTCTCCTCCCTCTATTAATCTGCTCCTAATCTCCTTCAGTCTCTCTCCTCCCTCTATTAATCTGCTCCTAATCTCCTTCAGTCTCTCTCCTCCCTCCCCATCCCTCTATTAATCTGCTCCTAACCTCCTTCAGTCTCTCTCCTCCCTCTATTAATCTGCTCCTAATCTCCTTCAGTCTCTCTCCTCCCTCCCCATCCCTCTATTAATCTGCTCCTAACCTCCTTCAGTCTCTCTCCTCCCTCCCCATCTCTCTATTAATCTGCTCCTAACCTCCTTCAGTCTCTCTCCTCCCTCTATTAATCTGCTCCTAATCTCCTTCAGTCTCTCTCCTCCCTCCCCATCTCTCTATTAATCTGCTCCTAACCTCCTTCAGTCTCTCTCCTCCCTCTATTAATCTGCCCTAATCTCCCAGTCTCTCTCCTCCCTCTATTAATCTGCTCCTAATCTCCTTCAGTCTCTCTCCTCCCTCCCCATCCCTCTATTAATCTGCTCCTAACCTCCTTCAGTCTCTCTCCTCCCTCTATTAATCTGCTCCTAATCTCCTTCAGTCTCTCTCCTCCCTCCCCATCTCTCTATTAATCTGCTCCTAACCTCCTTCAGTCTCTCTCCTCCCTCCCCATCCCTCCATTAATCTGCTCCTAACCTCCTTCAGTCTCTCTCCTCCCTCCCCATCTCTCTATTAATCTGCTCCTAATCTCCTTCAGCCTCTCTCCTCCCTCCCCATCCCTCTATTAATCTGCTCCTAATCTCCTTCAGTCTCTCTCCTCCCTCCCCATCCCTCTATTAATCTGCTCCTAATCTCCTTCAGTCTCTCTCCTCCCTCCCCATCCCTCTATTAATCTGCTCCTAATCTCCTTCAGTCTCTCTCCTCCCTCCCCATCCCTCCATTAATCTGCTCCTAACCTCCTTCAGTCTCTCTCCTCCCTCCCCATCTCTCTATTAATCTGCTCCTAATCTCCTTCAGTCTCTCTCCTCCCTCCCCATCCCTCTATTAATCTGCTCCTAATCTCCTTCAGTCTCTCTCCTCCCTCCCCATCCCTCTATTAATCTGCTCCTAATCTCCTTCAGCCTCTCTCCTCCCTCCCCATCTCTCTATTAATCTGCTCCTAATCTCCTTCAGCCTCTCTCCTCCCTCCCCATCTCTCTATTAATCTGCTCCTAATCTCCTTCAGCCTCTCTCCTCCCTCCCCATCTCTCTATTAATCTGCTCCTAATCTCCTTCAGTCTCTCTCCTCCCCTCCCCATCCCTCTATTAATCTGCTCCTAACCTCCTTCAGTCTCTCTCCTCCCTCCCCATCCCTCTATTAATCTGCTCCTAATCTCCTTCAGTCTCTCTCCTCCCTCCCCATCCCTCTATTAATCTGCTCCTAATCTCCTTCAGTCTCTCTCCTCCCTCCCCATCCCTCTATTAATCTGCTCCTAATCTCCTTCAGTCTCTCTCCTCCCTCCCCATCCCTCTATTAATCTGCTCCTAATCTCCTTCAGTCTCTCTCCTCCCTCCCCATCCCTCTATTAATCTGCTACTAACCTCCTTCAGTCTCTCTCCTCCTCCCCATCCCTCTATTAATCTGCTCCTAATCTCCTTCAGTCTCTCTCCTCCTCCCCATCTCTCTATTAATCTGCTCCTAATCTCCTTCAGTCTCTCTCCTCCCTCCCCATCCCTCTATTAATCTGCTCTAATCTCCTTCAGTCTCTCTCCTCCCTCCCCATCCCTCTATTAATCTGCTCCTAATCTCCTTCAGTCTCTCTCCTCCCTCCCCATCCCTCTATTAATCTGCTCCTAATCTCCTTCAGTCTCTCTCCTCCCTCCCCATCCCTCTATTAATCTGCTCCTAATCTCCTTCAGTCTCTCTCCTCCCTCCCCATCCCTCTATTAATCTGCTCCTAATCTCCTTCAGTCTCTCTCCCTCCCCATCCCTCTATTAATCTGCTCCTAATCTCCTTCAGTCTCTCTCCTCCCTCCCCATCCCTCTATTAATCTGCTCCTAACCTCCTTCAGTCTCTCTCCTCCCTCCCCATCCCTCTATTAATCTGCTCTAATCTCCTTCAGTCTCTCTCCTCCCTCCCCATCTCTCCATTAATCTGCTCCTAATCTCCTTCAGTCTCTCTCCTCCCTCCCCATCCCTCTATTAATCTGCTCCTAACCTCCTTCAGTCTCTCTCCTCCCTCCCCATCCCTCTATTAATCTGCTCCTAATCTCCTTCAGTCTCTCTCCTCCCTCCCCATCTCTCTATTAATCTGCTCCTAATCTCCTTCAGTCTCTCTCCTCCCTCCCCATCTCTCTATTAATCTGCTCCTAATCTCCTTCAGTCTCTCTCTCCCTCTATTAATCCTCCTAATCTCCCATCCTCCCTCTATTAATCTGCTCCTAATCTCCTTCAGTCTCTCCTCCCTCCCCATCCCTCTATTAATCTGCTCCTAACCTCCTTCAGTCTCTCTCCTCCCTCTATTAATCTGCTCCTAATCTCCTTCAGTCTCTCTCCTCCCTCCCCATCCCTCTATTAATCTGCTCCTAATCTCCTTCAGTCTCTCTCCTCCCTCCCCATCTCTCTATTAATCTGCTCTAACCTCCTTCAGTCTCTCTCCTCCCTCTATTAATCTGCTCCTAATCTCCTTCAGTCTCTCTCCTCCCTCCCCATCCCTCTATTAATCTGCTCTAACCTCCTTCAGTCTCTCTCCTCCCTCCCCATCCCTCTATTAATCTGCTCCTAACCTCCTTCAGTCTCTCTCCTCCCTCCCCATCTCTCTATTAATCTGCTCCTAATCTCCTTCAGTCTCTCTCCTCCCTCCCATCCCTCTATTAATCTGCTCCTAACCTCCTTCAGTCTCTCTCCTCCCTCCCCATCTCTCTATTAATCTGCTCCTAATCTCATTCAGCCTCTCTCCTCCCTCCCCATCCCTCTATTAATCTGCTCCTAACCTCCTTCAGTCTCTCTCCTCCCTCCCCATCCCTCTATTAATAATCTCCTTCAGTCTCTCTCCTCCTCCCATCCCTCTATTAATCTGCTCCTAATCTCCTTCAGTCTCTCTCCTCCCTCCCCATCCCTCTATTAATCTGCTCCTAACCTCCTTCAGTCTCTCTCCTCCCTCCCCATCTCTCTATTAATCTGCTCCTAATCTCCTTCAGTCTCTCTCCTCCCTCCCCATCCCTCTATTAATCTGCTCCTAATCTCCTTCAGTCTCTCTCCTCCCTCCCCATCCCTCTATTAATCTGCTCCTAATCTCCTTCAGCCTCTCTCCTCCCTCCCCATCTCTCTATTAATCTGCTCCTAATCTCCTTCAGCCTCTCTCCTCCCTCCCCATCTCTCTATTAATCTGCTCCTAATCTCCTTCAGCCTCTCTCCTCCCTCCCCATCTCTCTATTAATCTGCTCCTAATCTCCTTCAGTCTCTCTCCTCCCTCCCCATCCCTCTATTAATCTGCTCCTAATCTCCTTCAGTCTCTCTCCTCCCTCCCCATCCCTCTATTAATCTGCTCCTAATCTCCTTCAGTCTCTCTCCTCCCTCCCCATCCCTCTATTAATCTGCTCCTAATCTCCTTCAGTCTCTCTCCTCCCTCCCCATCCCTCCATTAATCTGCTCCTAACCTCCTTCAGTCTCTCTCCTCCCTCCCCATCCCTCTATTAATCTGCTCCTAATCTCCTTCAGTCTCTCTCCTCCCTCCCCATCTCTCCATTAATCTGCTCCTAACCTCCTTCAGTCTCTCTCCTCCTCCCCATCCCTCTATTAATCTGCTCCTAACCTCCTTCAGTCTCTCTCCTCCCTCCCCATCCCTCTATTAATCTGCTCCTAATCTCCTTCAGTCTCTCTCCTCCTCCCCATCTCTCTATTAATCTGCTCCTAATCTCCTTCAGTCTCTCTCCTCCCTCCCCATCTCTCTATTAATCTGCTCCTAACCTCCTTCAGTCTCTCTCCTCCCTCTATTAATCTGCTCCTAATCTCCTTCAGTCTCTCTCCTCCCTCTATTAATCTGCTCCTAATCTCCTTCAGTCTCTCTCCTCCCTCCCCATCCCTCTATTAATCTGCTCCTAACCTCCTTCAGTCTCTCTCCTCCCTCTATTAATCTGCTCCTAATCTCCTTCAGTCTCTCTCCTCCCTCCCCATCCCTCTATTAATCTGCTCCTAACCTCCTTCAGTCTCTCTCCTCCCTCCCCATCTCTCTATTAATCTGCTCCTAACCTCCTTCAGTCTCTCTCCTCCCTCTATTAATCTGCTCCTAATCTCCTTCAGTCTCTCTCCTCCCTCCCCATCCCTCCATTAATCTGCTCCTAACCTCCTTCAGTCTCTCTCCTCCCTCCCCATCCCTCTATTAATCTGCTCCTAATCTCCTTCAGTCTCTCTCCTCCCTCCCCATCCCTCTATTAATCTGCTCCTAATCTCCTTCAGTCTCTCTCCTCCCTCCATTAATCTGCTCCTAATCTCCTTCAGTCTCTCTCCTCCCTCCCCATCTCTCTATTAATCTGCTCCTAATCTCCTTCAGTCTCTCTCCTCCCCTCCCCATCTCTCTATTAATCTGCTCCTAATCTCCTTCAGTCTCTCTCCTCCCTCCCCATCCCTCTATTAATCCTAATCTCCTTCAGTCTCTCTCCTCCCTCCCCATCTCTCTATTAATCTGCTCCTAATCTCCTTCAGTCTCTCTCCTCCCTCCCCATCCCTCTATTAATCTGCTCTAACCTCCTTCAGTCTCTCTCCTCCCTCCCCATCCCTCCATTAATCTGCTCCTAATCTCCTTCAGTCTCTCTCTCCTCCCTCCCCATCTCTCTATTAATCTGCTCCTAATCTCCTTCAGTCTCTCTCCTCCCTCCCCATCCCTCTATTAATCTGCTCCTAACCTCCTTCAGTCTCTCTCCTCCCTCCCCATCTCTCTATTAATCTGCTCCTAATCTCCTTCAGTCTCTCTCCTCCCTCCCCATCCCTCTATTAATCTGCTCCTAATCTCCTTCAGTCTCTCTCCTCCCTCCCCATCCTCTATTAATCTGCTCCTAATCTCCTTCAGCCTCTCTCCTCCCCTCCCCATCTCTCTATTAATCTGCTCCTAATCTCCTTCAGTCTCTCTCCTCCCTCCCCATCTCTCTATTAATCTGCTCTAATCTCCTTCAGCCTCTCTCCTCCCTCCCCATCTCTCTATTAATCTGCTCCTAATCTCCTTCAGTCTCTCTCCTCCCTCCCATCCCTCTATTAATCTGCTCCTAATCTCCTTCAGTCTCTCTCCTCCCTCCCCATCCCTCTATTAATCTGCTCCTAATCTCCTTCAGTCTCTCTCCTCCCTCCCCATCCCTCTATTAATCTGCTCCTAATCTCCTTCAGTCTCTCTCCTCCCTCCCCATCCCTCCATTAATCTGCTCCTAACCTCCTTCAGTCTCTCTCCTCCCTCCCCATCCCTCTATTAATCTGCTCCTAATCTCCTTCAGTCTCTCTCCTCCCTCCCCATCTCTCCATTAATCTGCTCCTAACCTCCTTCAGTCTCTCTCCTCCCTCCCCATCCCTCTATTAATCTGCTCCTAACCTCCTTCAGTCTCTCTCCTCCCTCCCCATCCCTCTATTAATCTGCTCCTAATCTCCTTCAGTCTCTCTCCTCCCTCCCCATCTCTCTATTAATCTGCTCCTAATCTCCTTCAGTCTCTCTCCTCCCTCCCCATCTCTCTATTAATCTGCTCCTAACCTCCTTCAGTCTCTCTCCTCCCTCTATTAATCTCTCCTAATCTCCCAGTCCCTCCTCCCTCTATTAATCTGCTCCTAATCTCCTTCAGTCTCTCTCCTCCCTCCCCATCCCTCTATTAATCTGCTCCTAACCTCCTTCAGTCTCTCTCCTCCCTCTATTAATCTGCTCCTAATCTCCTTCAGTCTCTCTCCTCCCTCCCCATCCCTCTATTAATCTGCTCCTAACCTCCTTCAGTCTCTCTCCTCCCTCCCCATCTCTCTATTAATCTGCTAACCTCCTTCAGTCTCTCTCCTCCCTCTATTAATCTGCTCCTAATCTCCTTCAGTCTCTCTCCTCCCTCCCCATCCCTCCATTAATCTGCTCCTAATCTCCTTCAGTCTCTCTCCTCCCTCCCCATCCCTCTATTAATCTGCTCCTAATCTCCTTCAGTCTCTCTCCTCCCTCCCCATCCCTCTATTAATCTGCTCCTAATCTCCTTCAGTCTCTCTCCTCCCTCCATTAATCTGCTCCTAATCTCCTTCAGTCTCTCTCCTCCTCCCCATCTCTCTATTAATCTGCTCCTAATCTCCTTCAGTCTCTCTCCTCCCTCCCCATCTCTCTATTAATCTGCTCCTAATCTCCTTCAGTCTCTCTCCTCCCTCCCCATCCCTCTATTAATCTGCTCCTAATCTCCTTCAGTCTCTCTCCTCCCTCCCCATCTCTCTATTAATCTGCTCCTAATCTCCTTCAGTCTCTCTCCTCCCTCCCCATCCCTCTATTAATCTGCTCCTAACCTCCTTCAGTCTCTCTCCTCCCTCCCCATCCCTCCATTAATCTGCTCCTAATCTCCTTCAGTCTCTCTCCTCCCTCCCCATCTCTCTATTAATCTGCTCCTAATCTCCTTCAGTCTCTCTCCTCCCTCCCCATCCCTCTATTAATCTGCTCTAATCTCCTTCAGTCTCTCTCCTCCCTCCCCATCCCTCTATTAATCTGCTCCTAATCTCCTTCAGTCTCTCTCCTCCCTCCATTAATCTGCTCCTAATCTCCTTCAGTCTCTCTCCTCCCTCCCCATCTCTCTATTAATCTGCTCCTAATCTCCTTCAGTCTCTCTCCTCCCTCCCCATCCCTCCATTAATCTGCTCCTAATCTCCTTTCAGTCTCTCTCCTCCCTCCCCATCTCTCTATTAATCTGCTCCTAATCTCCTTCAGTCTCTCTCCTCCCTCCCCATCCCTCTATTAATCTGCTCCTAACCTCCTTCAGCCTCTCTCCTCCCTCCCCATCCCTCTATTAATCTGCTCCTAATCTCCTTCAGTCTCTCTCCTCCCTCCCCATCCCTCTATTAATCTGCTCCTAACCTCCTTCAGTCTCTCTCCTCCCTCCCCATCCCTCTATTAATCTGCTCTAATCTCCTTCAGTCTCTCCTCCCTACCCATCCCTCTATTAATCTGCTCTAATCTCCTTCAGTCTCTCTCCTCCCTCCATTAATCTGCTCCTAATCTCCTTCAGTCTCTCTCCTCCCTCCCCATCTCTCTATTAATCTGCCCCTAACCTCCTTCAGTCTCTCTCCTCCCTCATTAATCTGCTCCTAATCTCCTTCAGTCTCTCTCCTCCCTCCCCATCTCTCTATTAATCTGCTCCTAATCTCCTTCAGTCTCTCTCCTCCCTCCCCATCCCTCTATTAATCTGCTCCTAATCTCCTTCAGTCTCTCTCCTCCCTCCCCATCCCTCTATTAATCTGCTCCTAATCTCCTTCAGTCTCTCTCCTCCCTCCCCATCCCTCCATTAATCTGCTCCTAATCTCCTTCAGTCTCTCTCCTCCCTCCCCATCTCTCTATTAATCTGCTCCTAATCTCCTTCAGTCTCTCTCCTCCCTCCCCATCCCTCTATTAATCTGCTCCTAACCTCCTTCAGTCTCTCTCCTCCCTCCCCATCCCTCCATTAATCTGCTCCTAATCTCCTTCAGTCTCTCTCCTCCCTCCCCATCTCTCTATTAATCTGCTCCTAATCTCCTTCAGTCTCTCTCCTCCCTCCCATCCCTCTATTAATCTGCTCCTAATCTCCTTCAGACTCTCTCCTCCCTCCCCATCCCTCCATTAATCTGCTCCTAATCTCCTTCAGCCTCTCTCCTCCTCCCCATCCCTCTATTAATCTGCCTAATCTCCTTCAGTCTCTCTCCTCCCTCCATTAATCTGCTCCTAATCTCCTTCAGTCTCTCTCCTCCCTCCCCATCTCTCTATTAATCTGCTCCTAATCTCCTTCAGTCTCTCTCCTCCCTCCCCATCCCTCCATTAATCTGCTCCTAATCTCCTTCAGTCTCTCTCCTCCCTCCCCATCTCTCTATTAATCTGCTCTAATCTCCTTCAGTCTCTCTCCTCCCTCCCCATCCCTCCATTAATCTGCTCCTAATCTCCTTCAGTCTCTCTCCTCCCTCCCCATCCCTCTATTAATCTGCTCCTAATCTCCTTCAGTCTCTCTCCTCCCTCCCCATCCCTCTATTAATCTGCTCCTAATCTCCTTCAGTCTCTCTCCTCCCTCCCCATCCCTCTATTAATCTGCTCCTAACCTCCTTCAGTCTCTCTCCTCCCTCCCCATCCCTCCATTAATCTGCTCCTAATCTCCTTCAGCCTCTGTCCTCCCTCCCCATCCCTCCATTAATCTGCTCCTAATCTCCTTCAGTCTCTCTCCTCCCTCCCCATCCCTCTATTAATCTGCTCCTAACCTCCTTCAGCCTCTCTCCTCCCTCCCCATCCCTCTATTAATCTGCTCCTAATCTCCTTCAGTCTCTCTCCTCCCTCCCCATCTCTCCATTAATCTGCTCCTAACCGCCTTCAGTCTCTCTCCTCCCTCCCCGTCCCTCTATTAATCTGCTCCTAACCTCCTTCAGCCTCTCTCCTCCCTCCCCATCCCTCTATTAATCTGCTCCTAATCTCCTTCAGTCTCTCTCCTCCTCCCCGTCCCTCTATTAATCTGCTCCTAACCTCCTTCAGTCTCTCTCCTCCCTCCCCGTCCCTCTATTAATCTGCTCCTAACCTCCTTCAGCCTCTCTCCTCCTCCCCATCCCTCTATTAATCTGCTCCTAATCTCCTTCAGTCTCTCTCCTCCCTCCCCGTCCCTCTATTAATCTGCTCTAACCTCCTTCAGCCTCTCTCCTCCCTCCCCATCCCTCTATTAATCTGCTCCTAATCTCCTTCAGTCTCTCTCCTCCCTCTGCATCCCTCTATTAATCTGCTCCTAATCTCCTTCAGTCTCTCTCCTCCCTCCCCATCCCTCTATTAATCTGCTCCTAATCTCCTTCAGTCTCTCTCCTCCCTCCCCATCCCTCTATTAATCTGCTCCTAACCTCCTTCAGTCTCTCTCCTCCCTCCCCATCCCTCCATTAATCTGCTCCTAATCTCCTTCAGCCTCTGTCCTCCCTCCCCATCCCTCCATTAATCTGCTCCTAATCTCCTTCAGTCTCTCTCCTCCCTCCCCATCCCTCTATTAATCTGCTCCTAACCTCCTTCAGCCTCTCTCCTCCCTCCCCATCCCTCTATTAATCTGCTCCTAATCTCCTTCAGTCTCTCTCCTCCCTCCCCATCTCTCCATTAATCTGCTCCTAACCTCCTTCAGTCTCTCTCCTCCCTCCCCGTCCCTCTATTAATCTGCTCCTAACCTCCTTCAGCCTCTCTCCTCCCTCCCCATCCCTCTATTAATCTGCTCTAACCTCCTTCAGTCTCTCTCCTCCCTCCCCATCCCTCTATTAATCTGCTCTAATCTCCTTCAGTCTCTCTCCTCCCTCCCCATCCCTCTATTAATCTGCTCCTAATCTCCTTCAGCCTCTCTCCTCCCTCCCCATCCCTCTATTAATCTGCTCCTAATCTCCTTCAGCCTCTCTCCTCCCTCCCCATCCCTCTATTAATCTGCTCCTAATCTCCTTCAGTCTCTCTCCTCCCTCCCCATCCCTCTATTAATCTGCTCCTAACCTCCTTCAGTCTCTCTCCTCCTCCCCATCCCTCTATTAATCTGCTCCTAATCTCCTTCAGTCTCTCCTCCCTCCCCATCCCTCTATTAATCTGCTCCTAATCTCCTTCAGTCTCTCTCCTCCCTCCCCATCCCTCTATTAATCTGCTCCTAATCTCCTTCAGTCTCTCTCCTCCCTCCCCATCCCTCTATTAATCTGCTCCTAATCTCCTTCAGTCTCTCTCCTCCCTCCCCATCCCTCTATTAATCTGCTCCTAATCTCCTTCAGCCTCTCTCCTCCCTCCCCATCCCTCTATTAATCTGCTCCTAACCTCCTTCAGCCTCTCTCCTCCCTCCCCATCTCTCTATTAATCTGCTCCTAATCTCCTTCAGTCTCTCTCCTCCCTCCCCATCCCTCCATTAATCTGCTCCTAATCTCCTTCAGCCTCTCTCCTCCCTCCCCATCCCTCTATTAATCTGCTCCTAACCTCCTTCAGCCTCTCTCCTCCCTCCCCATCTCTCTATTAATCTGCTCCTAATCTCCTTCAGTCTCTCTCCTCCCTCCCCATCTCTCTATTAATCTGCTCCTAATCTCCTTCAGTCTCTCCTCCCTCCCCATCCCTCTATTAATCTGCTCCTAATCTCCTTCAGTCTCTCTCCTCCCTCCCCATCCCTCCATTAATCTGCTCCTAACCTCCTTCAGCCTCTCTCCTCCCTCCCCATCCCTCCATTAATCTGCTCCTAACCTCCTTCAGTCTCTCTCCTCCCTCCCCATCCCTCTATTAATCTGCTCCTAATCTCCTTCAATCTCTCTCCTCCCTCCCCATCCCTCTATTAATCTGCTCCTAATCTCCTTCAGCCTCTCTCCTCCCTCCCCATCCCTCTATTAATCTGCTCCTAACCT